>NC_143254.1:7587308-7892886 GCF_984573655.1 Nuphar pumila | reverse complement strand
CAACCTGACATGGATCCATGTTAAATCAATGATCATAGTTGGTAGGAGCCAAATCCAATCTAGTATCTCTAACCCAGATCAGCAGCTGCTAAAACTCTCATTTTGTACTGTGGGGAAGAGGGGGAAATTGCTTGATAATGACAGAATTGGTGTCAACCCAAATTGCATCTGTGCGTATGGAAGATTCATCTTTTGAAAAAGTGCACCACACCAGAAAGTCGGTTTGACAAGACCAGATAATTTGGGTATGTCTGGGAAGAGTGGACCTGATTCACATCTGGTGAACACGTAAGACAACAAGCCTTTGGTCCCTATTCTGGTATAAAGCAATCCAAGACTTTCTACTCCAATATGGTGTTATAGGGCACAATTTGCATCCCCCACTAACTGCATCCTGAACCTCGTGCTACAGCTTTCAACTTTTGGGTGAGCAGACCAAGAAAGACATCATGACCAACTAGTTGCCCGAAGGACTGCACTGAGAGTGTCCAAAATGGACAGCCATCATGACTGACTAGTGGAACTGGGAGATTTACAGTGAGCAAACGGCATGCGCAAAACGAATATACTTTTCATGGAAGCGTATCAGGTCAGAGGCAGCTCTGCTTTGGATGCCGTTCATCCATTTGATGAATGGCAGCTAGAATACCATCTCGGTTTTTTTTTAGGTCGTTCATTTTTTGCGCTATAGGTGTCGTTCATCTAAAACTTGATTTGCTCTCAAAAAATTTTGTGGGACTCATCTAGAAAACAACCTATCCATTCATGGTGTTCTGGCTGTGAAAAAGGGACAAACCAAAGCTGTACTTGAAAGCAACCTCATGGTTATACTCTCTACAATGGCAAGCAGATGATCACTTTGACAGTTTACAATACAAATTTGAGCTGGTAAAATCGTGATTTTGTAAGATATTATCACATACCACATGGTTCGGTTGAATTGCGTTTTTTTAGGGCATGTCTTCTCTCTTTGTTTAGTATTGGTTATAATACAAAATGATTATGACCAATACAATGTAATTCAAAAGGCAAGCTATGGATGGGTATCACAGTTTAAAATTCAAATTTTAAGTTGGTAAAAACGGCAGTTTGCAAGCTATTTTAACCTGGAATCATTAAATTGTTTGTTGTTGGTAAAATCATCATTTTGTAAGATATTACCACATGGTATGCTTGAATTTTAAAATACAAATTTGTGTAGGTAAAATCGTTATGGAGTGAGATACTATTATATGAAATGATTGAATTGATTATTGTTAGTAAAATCACCATTTTGTGAGATATTTTCACGTGCCACCCAAGACTAAATCATGGGCACAAATCATTGGTGCATTAGAGAAGTAAGGTATTGCCTCCAAAATTGACATCAGGTTCAATGTGATTTCACACTTCAGTGTGCTGCTGCACCTGATCACCCATCATCTGTTTTTGGGCCCCACAGCTGACTGCATGTGTCCTAAAAATGGTGGGTGATCTGGTACAGCAGGACACCAAAAGTGTGCAATCATGTTGCACCTGATCCTTACTCTTGCCTCCACCTCCTGATGATGGAGGAAATCTATCAACATCCTATGGTTGATGGCACGGGTGAAATACCCCCAAAAATAAAATAAAATAAATATTTCTTGGTGGGGTCGACACACGCCATTAAATGTGTTATAACTTCCCCTTGTTTTTCTGCCACTTTTGGGGAGATAATCTCCTCAAAGACGAGGGTAAAGAAGTCTCATGTGGGACACAAGACTTGCCCCCCGGTAATTAAGTTTGGTGAAAAGATCAGGTGCAATATGATTGCACAAATATTTGTGCATTAAGCACCTGATCACCCTCCATCTTGGGGACAAGGCTAAAGGTTATTAAAGAAGAAGCAATTTGCTTACGTTTGCCATATGGATCTCCGAGCATTGTTGGACCCAAAATCCATCATAGAGTCATTTTTATTATTCCCGTCCTCATCTTTTTCGTAAACTGTTGGCTGATAGCTCATCCGCTCCGCAACCTGTGTATCCCTTTGAGCTTAAATTAATGAAAATGAATTTTCCCCTCTCAAAAAATAAAAATACATGCATCAAAACCTATATAATATGGTACTAAGGACATGATCAAATATTTTCATGCACACACATACGTCAGGCATGTATTGAAGGCGAGCCTGGACACTAAGAAGCGTGAGCACTGCACTTTAGGGACATACTTGCGCAAAAAAGACAGGTGCATACCAGATAACATAACTGTTGATGATGCATCTGAACTTCGCTATTATTAGGGAAACTTTTACGCTTTGAAGATGTTCTTAATAATCGAAAGAGCTGAAGGATTCATTGGGGATGGATAAATGAGCCAGACAGTACCTAGGATGACATACAGAGAGGATGAGTTGGTGTCCAAGTAATATTGGTGATATCCAAGATCCAAATAGCATCAGATCAGCTCTATTTTAGTTCTGTCATGAAAGCAATATATGATGTATAATTGCTATAAAACATGAATACAAACTTGTCTTATCTCTCTCTAAAAAAAAGCATCACATCAGATTTAAAACATGTTTCCAAATCAAATGGTGCAGTTAAGTGTCATCTAAGTCAATCAAGTTCCAATGAAGGCAACTCAAAAAGAATAGGAGGCTTACCTTTCCAAGAAACTCGAGGAGATAAGAAGGGGGATCAATTTCCAAATAAGCCTCAACCAAAAGAGGCGTGTGAGTCTTCATGTAAATCTATAATTGAAAATCAATTTTGTAAACCTCTTTAAAAAGTGAAGAGCGCCAGCGTGTTGAATCATCATAAAAAATAATACAGCTAGAGAGAAGAGAGTTGCAGCCATGGACGTAGGTTCCTTGGGACCAAACCATGTAATTCTTGTTGTGTTTTTCGTGTGATGGTATCATAGTGATTTTGAGTAAAAGATTATGGCGAAAAAATCTCCATTGTATCCATTCTCACGTTCAAAATCAACAGTCTTTTATTCATCAAGCTCGATGGATCAAATTACTTATTGTGGAAGAGCTCGTTTATGCCTATGTTCAAAACTCATGGACTTTTCATGTGTGCTGATGGTTCTACCTCTCCTCTTTCATGTTTTGTTGTCTAATCAAGTAGATATGAAATAAATCCAAAATATATTTGAAGTGGGAAAGGTGAACCAGATGATCCTTTGTTGGATCAATGTCACATTAACAGTCTATTCTTTCTCAACTCGTTGGACTTCGAAGGAAGTTTGAGAAACTTTAAAAAAGATGTATGCAGAACCATCTCAATCAAGATTCATGCAACTTAAAAAGCAATTACAAGATATAAAGAACGGTGAGACGTCTATATAATTCAGAAACATGTCCTTAAAGACGATTTGATTCATCATATTCTTGATGGGTCGCCTAATAAGTCATTCGTTACATCGATGGCTCCTTAAACGAAGTTGCCCAAGTTTGATGAGCCTAGAGCCTTGCTTCTAACTCATAAAAGCATATTGTAGAAAATGAATGATACCTCTCTCAATAATCATGCTAACTCTGCCGTCTACACCTCACGTGGTAGAGGGCAGATGAAAAATCGTTATAGAAGGAATAATCTCTGTGGTCGGTTTCTAGGAGGTAGAAATCAACGAGGAGAGGTTCAGAATCATATTGGAATCGAAACCAAGCTAGTGCTTTCGAAAATCCGAGGCAAATTTCATATCAGAATTTCAAGAACAATTGGAATGGAATGAATTTTCAAAATCAACCTGTTGCTGGTCATACAGGCCACAACTATCTTTTGTAGGGATAGGTTCAATCATTCTATGCAGGGACAGTGGTGTGGTAAGTATACAAGTTTTCAATTTGAATTTTTTTTGGTACAACATGAAATTTATCACCAGTATTCATATCCTCTAGGGAGGGAAATGTCTTGATCAAAAGAAATCATAGCCGTTCTGGAAACTGCATGGCCTTGCCTTAATAGCTCATGCTTCCGCTCCTAAGTCTTTGTGTTGAAACTTTTCTGACGGCCATTTTTGTTATTAATTGCTTACCTTCTCATGGTTTGTCTTTCAAAAGTTCATATATGAACTTATTTATAACAAAGCCTCCTATTTATACTATACTTCATTCTTTTTGGTGTTTATACTTTGTTTATCTTGGTCGTTATCATGCTCACAAATTGGATTGGAAAACAAAACAGTGTGTTTTCTTGGGATATAGTCTTCATCATAAAGGCTATCATTGTATGGATCCTATCTCGGGTGATGGGTATATATCCAAACACGTGGGTTTTTATGGGCATGCTTAATCATATACTAAGCTTTCTAATTTGTCATCACAAAACCCATTGTCACCTAGCATTGTTGTTTTACCTAGTTTGTTACATCCAGATAGCGCGCGCTCTTCATAGTTTTGTTGAGGTTGCGCAGCGGAAGGTCCTCGGTTGTGGTGGCAGCAGAGGCATTGAGGAGCGACAGCAAAGAGAGAGTGAAGAAAGAAAGAAGAGAAGGTGCAGATTATTGTCTTCTGCTTGGAGGTTTGCTTTGAAGGCTTCACGTCGTGTTGTATCACATATATTCATAGGGGTTGAGTCTCGTGTTTATATAGCCTTTGGATTTCCTCTCTCGGCTCAGCAGATGGTTAAGAGAATATCGATGAGTCTGATGTTTTTGATAAACTTAGAGTTTGAATTTTAAATGAAAAAGGTTATTTGTAAAACGGACTTAGCTTATCCATGAGCAAGCCTACTCATGGATAAGCACAACGTGCAGCGCATGGCCACACGCACCAACATCTCCCACTTGGACATGAGACTGCTCAGTTAGCTCCCACTATTGTAGGCTTCCTTGAATTGATTACGGATTTTTCGTTAAGGATTTCTTTTGTAATCATATATATCTTAATTTCATTCGGGCAACATGCTTGATAAACAAGTCTTCTGCAATACCCTTAGTTAAGGGATCCGCTACCATATCCAATGTAGGATGATAGTCTACAGTTATTTCATTGTTTTCAATCATATCATGTATGTAGTGGTATTTCACCATTATATGCTTGCTCTTGGAGCTATCAGCTCTGCTTTTTATTAGAGCAATAGCAGTTTGATTATCACAGTATATCTGTACAGGCTCACATAATATTTTTATTTTAAAATCTTTAATGAACTTGTTGATCCATACTGCAAATGTCGTGGTTGCATTATACGCGATATACTCAGCCTCTTGAGTATGCTGAGCAACACAACCCTGTTTTTTACAGGACCACGCAACAACTCCTCCTCCAAAGAGGACGATGTAGCCAGAAGTAGATTTGTTGTCATCTTTGCACCCTGCAAAGTCAGCATTGGATTATCCAATCAAATCAAGATTGTTAGCTTGAAAGCTCAGTTGCAAGTCTTTAGAACCTTTAAGGTATCGAAAAATTCTCTTTACGGCTTGCTAGTGAGGCCATCCTGAATTACTTTGATATCTGCTAACAAGACCTACAGTGAAGCTTATGTCAGGTCTTGTACATAGCATCACATACATTAGGCTTTCAACGGCCTACGCATAAAGAATTTCAAGATTTGGTTGGCCTTCACTAGGATAATCGCTTTTGCTTAAGTTTACTCCTTTTACAACAAGAGTTCTAATAGGTTTGGAGTCATGCATTCTGTATCTTTTAATAGTCAATGTACCTTTCTTAGCTTAAACAGAGAGTCCTTGAATCTTTGTTTTGGGTGATTTTAATTTTCAGAATATAGGAAACTTCACTCATATCTTTCATTTCAAAGTTGATATATAATCATTTTTTTGTATTGACTATCTTTTCATTATCATTCTCAGTCAGTAAAATGTCATCAACATATAGTGATAGGATACAAAAAAGACTCCCACTTTTCCAAACATATACGCAGTGGTCTAACTGATTTGGTTCGTATCCAATCTTTGTTATGGCTTTGTGAAAAGCCAAATACCACTGTCTTGGCAATTGCTTCAATCCGTACAAGAATTTTTTCAACTTGTACACTTTATCATCATTTATCACATAGCCTTCTGGCTGAGACATATATATATATTTTTTTAAGTCATTATTTACGAAGACAGTCTTTACATCCATCTGCCATATATCTAGGTCATAATGAGCAACTATGGATAATATTATCCTGATGGACGTAATTTTAGCAACTGGCGAATAGGTTTTCGTATAATCGATTCCCTCATTTTGGGAAAAACCTTTCGCTACTAGTCTTGCTTTAAATTTATCGATAGATGTATCTGCTTTATATTTTTTCTTAAGAACCCATTTACAACCAACTGGTTTTCTTTCCTCAAGAAGATCAGTCAAGCCTCAGACTTGGTTCTTTTCAATGGATTCAAATTCTTCATTCATAGCTCTTTTCCATTCTGATGCCTCTTTTGAATTAATTGCATCAGTGTATGAGAGATTATCGATCAATTCATCAAGATCTACTGAATAACAAAGTTTCTCACACAAATACACATAGTAGTCATCCAAGTATGATGGAGGAGCTCTAGATATTTTACGACCACTTAGTTCTTGAGAGATAGAGGGTTCAGAATCAGTTGGTCCATTGCCTGACTTTTTCACAGCTGGTTCATTACCTAACTATTCTACAGTTGGTTCATTACCTAATTGGCAAATCAAAGAGATCCTTAGTTGGATCACTGAATTCATTGTTGAGATTTTCCATAAACTCAACATCTCTACCCTCTATCAGTTCCAGTCTCTAGTGATACAATTTGTAGCCTTTTGATCCTTTTGGATAACCAATAAATATACATCTAGCTAATATGTTATCCAAATTATCCATAGTTGGATCTAAGATTTTTTTATAAGCTACAGATCCCCATCTCCTTAGATGATTTAAGTCTAGTTTCATACCAGTCCATCTTTCATATGGAGTCTTTGGGACAACCTTACAAGGTACTCTATTTAATGTATACATAGTTGTATTTACAGCTTCACCCCAAAAAACTTTGGGTAGATGAGCAACTGCTAACATGGATCTTACCATGTTCAGGAGAGTTTTGTTATACCTTTCAGCAACACCATTTTATTGTGGTGTCCTTGGTATGGATCTTTGCCTATTAATACCAAGATCTTTGCAATAATTGTTGAACTCATTTGAGGTACATTCACCACCTCTATCAGATCTCATAATTTTAATGTTTCTACCAAGTTGTCTTTCAACTTCATTTTTGTATTCTTTGAATTTCTCAAGTGCTTTTAATTTATTTCTCATGAGATACAAGTATCCATATCTCGAGAAATCATCAATAAATGTTATAAAATATAACATGCCACTATAAGTTTGGACTCTAAAAGGTCCACAAATGTCTGTATGGATTATTTCTAATAGCTCAGTGGCTCGAATAACATTATGTGGAAAGGGTTTTCTTTCCATCTTTTCAAAAATACAAGATTCATATTTTTGAAAGTGAGATTCATTGAAGTTAGGGATTAGTCCTTGTTGTGCCAGATTTTTCATTTTCTTTAGGCTTATATGCCCAAGTCTTTTATGGCATGCATTCATATCAATAACTAAGGCACAATCAATATACGAGAAAAAAAAATTCTTTATTTTCAGATAATTTAAACATCCCATGTTATTTGTCAAATTTACCCTCAAACAGGATTCTACCATGTTTCCCCATAGTGACCTTCCCAGGGACAAACCGGATCTCAAAAGCTTTCTCAGTCAAAGCTGATACAGACACCAGGTTCTTCCTCATTGAAGGAATATAAAGTACATCTTTCAGTAACACACTAGTCTCTCCCACATTGAGTCTGTAGGATCCAACTCCTAGAACATTACTATAGGAGTTGTTGTCCATATAGACCTTGTGCTCGCTTGGTCTTAACTCTTTGAGATCCACAGCTCCATCGGTAGATTTGGCTATATGTCGAGTAGCTCCAAAGTCCACCCACTACCCTGAGAGTTCTTCATTCGCAAAGTGACATTCAGATACAACATAGATGACTTATTTTCTGTCACGCTTTTTGCTTGAATTGTTGTTGTATCTCCCACCATTCCAGTTGCTCCTGTTATTGGAAAATTTTATCCTATAGTTCTTCTGGATGTGTCCCATCTTTCCGCACTTGAAGCACTTCACTTGTGAGCCTTTGTGGCCTTGAGGTTTGAAACCTGCACTTTGTCCTTTATGGAACTTGCAATTACCCTTCTTTTTAAAGTTATTTTGCTTAACAGGTACTTGGCTATGAGATGGTGTGTCTTGAACCACCATCAACTCGGACTTCTTCTTCTTAGTCATGTGTTCTTATTCTATGGCTAATTGCAGGGGTCGCTCAGTCAAGTTTAAATTCTTTGAATTTAATCTTAACGCAGTGGTCACCATTTTTCACAAATGTGGGAGACTATTCAGTATGGTGGACATCTGCATTCTATCTGGAATTATATTTCTAGCAATGGCTAGGTCTTTAGCCATGACCAACATCCTATTTACGTGATCTACCACACTATCACTTTCTTTCATCTTATATGAGTTGTATTGTTCGAGTAACATTTGAATGTGGACCTCGGATGTGGTATCATACTTGGTGGTGATGGCCTCCATCATTTCTTTAGCAGTTTTATAATCTTCAAAGACTCTGATTAGATCATCGTCCATGTAGGTGAAAATGATGGTTCTTGCCATCAAATCATCTTTTTGAAATTTTCTGAATTTGATTACTTCTTCTTGAAATGATTCATCATTCGATTTTTCTATAGACATACTAAGAACATATTCCAGTCCTTCCAGAGTTAAAGCTAAGGGAATCAACCTTTTCCAAACAGAAAAGTTGGTCCCATTTAGCTTGTCTCTTTTCGCTAATTCGGAGGCACATACACGACTGGCCCTTTTGTACTAACTAATTTTAATTTAATTAATTTATGGCAAGTCATCATAAAGAAAACAATAAAAAAAAATTCTTGTTAGACTAAAAAAATTTATTATTATTATTATTATTTTAACTAAATTTAAACAAGTATTTTTAAATTTAATAGGAGCAAGGGGTTTTTTTGAAAATTAAAAATTTATTCCAGGTATTAAATGGGAAATATAACTTTTTCAATTATTTTTCAGAAATTTCAAACTTACAAACCCTTTTTAGTAAATAAGTTTTAAAAAGTATGCGGATTATAAAATACTTTATTTTAACCCTTTTTCAAAATATGTAAAATATCCAAAGTCAAAGGGGTCTTTTTACCCCTCGGCCTATTTAAGGCCCGAACAAGGCGCAACTGACTCAGATGCGTCAAGTTTTTCTCTCTCTTCTTTGTCGGAGCTCCAGACCGATCAGAGACTACAGCGGTGATGTTGGCGGTTTCCAGCCAATTTTTGGCGACGATTACCTGTTTCTGCGGTTGGGTTTGACCCTCTCAGTGTAGGCTCCCTTTGTCAGGAAACTCATTGTCGCTCTTTTGCTGAGGCTACCAGAAAATCGAGAAAAATGATTTTCTGGCTGGCCTCTGACGGTGATGGCCCGACTGCCTGGTTGGGTTTAGTCTCCTTGCTGCTGGCTTCCTCTGACAGAGGACTCTCGGTCTTTCTACTGTCGAAGCACTCAGAAATCAAAAGAAAAGAGTTTTATGGTCGTTCGCCAACGGCTATGGGCTGTTTTCTTATTTGGGTTTGTTTTTTCTGATGCAGGCTCTCTCTGCGCTCAGACCTGAGGTCAAACCGGTTTTCCCCGGTGATTTGAGGTTTTCCCCTTTCTCTGTTTTTTGTTGTTTTGTTTTCCGATTCTTTGTTTTTTATTTTTTGTTCAGTCAGGGAGCAATAGTCAAAAAAATAGGCCAGAGGCCTTTTATTTCTAATTGATCGGTGCTGCCAGAAAAATGGCAGGCCACCGATAACTTTTTGGCGACAGTAAATATATATTCTTATATATGTTTTCCTTTTGTTTTGTTTTCGTTGTTTCTCTGTTTTTCCTCTTTTATTTTGATGTACAGAGTCGAACAGGTACGAGTCAATTTTTCTAGTTTTGAATTTCAGAGATAAATAATAAAATAGGTTGATCTCTATTTTTCTAGTTGTGGTTTTCAGAGGCAGGCGCAGAAGCAAGGTCTCTAATCCAGAGACCAAACAGGAAAGCTAAAAACAAAGGGAGAGCAGTAGCTCTTACCTTTTTTCCCTTTTTTGTGTGTGATTGCTTCTTTCTTGCAGGTTGAAGGTCGCAAGTATTGGAGAGTATCCTGAACATCTGATCTGATACTACTGTTGAGGTTGCGCAGTGGAAGGTCCTCGGTTGTGGTGGCAACAGGGACGTTGAGGAGCGGCAGTAGAGAGAGAGAGAGAGTGAAGAAAGAAAGAAGAGAAAGTGCAGATTATTGTTTTTTGCTTGGAGGTTTGCTTCAAAGGCTTCACGGTGTGTTGTATCACATATATTCATAGGGGTCGAGTTCCGTGTTTATATAGCCTTCTGATGTTTTTGATAAACTTAGAGTTTGAATTTTAAATAAAAAAGGTCATTTGTAAAACGAACTTAGCTTATCCATGAGCAGGCCTACTCATGGATAAGCACAACGTGCAGCGCATGGCCACACACACCAACAAGTTCTCTAGCTTCTCCACCTTCTCCAACCCTATTCTCTCCTTCCAATGACTTTGAACAGACTACTTCTCCTACCAATGAACCCAACTTGGGTTCTCTTGATTCCCTGGCTTCTCCACCTTCTCCAACCCTATCCTCTCCTTCCAATGACTTTGAACAGACTACTTATGTCGCCAATGAACCCGACTTGGGTTCTCTTGATTCCCTGGCTTCTCCAACCCTATCCTCTCCTTCCAATGATTTTGAATGGACTACTTCTCCCACCATTGAACCCGACTTGGGTTCTCTTGATTCCCTTCCTCCTGCACTGCCTACTCAACCTCATCTTTGTCAAATGGTTATAGGGTCAATGTATGGTGCTATACGTCCTAAGATTTATAATGTTACTCAATATCCCTTTCCATGACATTTGTTTTCTTACTCACCTCTCCCTTGAACCTCTTATCTACCTTCAAGTTGTCAAAAATGCTCACGGGTATGCCACCATGAATGATGAATTTCATGCTCTATGTGAAAACCAAACTTGGACACTTCTTCCTACCTCGCAAGCCACAAATCCTGTTGATAGTAAATGGTTGTTCAAGATTAAGCAACACTTTGATGGTTCTCTCGGTATAAGGCTATGCTTGTTGCTCGTGGGTTTACTCAATAGTCAATTGTTGATTTTGAAGAGACATTTATCCTACTAGTTCATTCGACAACTATTAGTATTGTGATCAGCCTTGCTATTTAAAAATGTGTTTTGCATGGTTTTTGGATAAATAAGTCTACAAGTCACAACCCCTAGTTTTCAACATCCTGATTATTCAAATCATGTTTTCAAGCATCATAAGGCTATTTATGGTTTGAATCAAGCACATCACACACCTAGTTTCAACGATTAAGAAATTTTCTTCTTGAAATTTGTTTTATACGCAGCTCAGTGGATCCAATTGTGTTTTTAAATTGATCTTCAAAAGCATGCATGATGTTGTTGTAAGTTGATGACATCATTCTTGCTGAGAACAACTCGTCTTATATTCATCAGATTATTTCTTGATCGAATGTTCAGTTTGAAATGAATGATTTGGGTCATCTTCTTTACCTTTTGGGCATTAAAGTGTCTCTCAATAAGACTAGGCTTCTCTTGACACAACAAAAGTATGCTTGGGATATCTTAAGTCTGTTTGGTATGGAAGGGTGCAAGCCTCTTAGCACTCCAATTGCTTCCGATGGAAAGTTGTCACTTTGTAATCGTATCCCTCTTATAAATCTTGCAGTGTGTCACTGTTTGGTTGGTTCCTTGCAATATTTGGCATTAACTCGCTCTAATGTCTCTTATGTTGTTGTTCAAGTTTGCCAATTTATGCATCCCCTCACTTCTGCTAATCTTATTGCTGCAAAACAGATACTAAGATATATTAAGGGTTCTCTATCATATGGCATTAGTATGAAATTGATCCAGTCTTAGTCTCTTGTTGCACCTTCATATGTTGATTGGCAAGCAGTCCTGACAATCGCCACCCAACCACTGGTTATTATATTTTTTTAGGTTTGAAATTGATCTCTTGAACAGTCAAGAAACAACCCAAGATTGCTTGTTCAAGTGCTAAAGTTGAGTACAAATCCTTGTCCAATGCAACTGCTAAATTAATTTGGATATGTTATGTTATGCGTGATTTTGGCACTTTTTTTTTAGGATACTATATTATCAGTGCCTTATATCTGGCTTCTAATCCAATTTCAATTCCAAAACTCAGTCACATCACTTCATTCGAGAGCAAGTATTACAAGGTTATTTTCAAGGCAAGTATATTCATTCTAAGGACCAGCTTGTTGATATTTTCACTAAGGCTCATAGGCGTGCTCAATTCCTTTCTTTTCAAGACAAGCTCATGTCATTGCTGCCTATTCACCTGCATGAAAGTATTGGCGAAATCCCAGATCCAAATAGCAGTGTATCAGATCCAAAACATGTTCTAAATCAAATGCTCCAATGAAAGCATTGAAAGCAACTCAAAAAGAACCTTCCCAAGAAACTCAGGTAGACAAGAATGAAGATTTGTTTCCAAATAAGTCTCAATCAAAGAAAGTGTGTGAATCTTCATGTAAATCTGAACTTAAAATTCAATTTTGTAAGCTTATTTAAACTAATAAAATATGTAAACTGGTATGAACAGAGATTTTCATAGGTTTTTTTTTACAAATCTAATCTTGTAGATGCATTCGGTGTGGTCCATTTGCTTGGAATCGACTATTGGATAATTGTAATCGGATCAAGAAAAGTGGTTTTTTATGCTTGCATATTTACAAAAATTCTGAGCCATTGATTTTCAAGCCTTAAAAGATTCTTCTTATCGTAATTGGATGATCCAAGAATCTGTTTTTGTAAAATCATGCATCTAGATCATATCCGTACGGTAAAATTTTAGAAAAAAAAAAGCCTATGAAAATCTCGGTGCTTACCAATTCACATATTTGACTGGTTTACATATTTTAGTTACCCGACCACCAGCATATTGAATCATCATAAAAAATAATAATATTAGAGATTGGAGAGTTGCAAGCTATGGACATAGGTTTCCTGGAACCAAACCATGAAATTCTTGTTTTCATGTTTTTCGTGTGACCAAGTAACATGTATCCATTCATTGCTTTAAAGTGATAAGAGTGGCTGATTGTTCCATCTTCCTCCTCTAATAAGGACTGCTTTTAATAGGTCTGGTGTTGATGTAAAGCCATGTAGTCACAAGAGCATAACCAGCTTGTTGAGAATTAATGTCTTGGAGTAAAATGTCCTTTCATTTGTGTTTATGATAATTGCAAAAGGCTTTAACACTTTGTTTTTAGCTTTAGAATGATTGTGGTTTCTGTTGTTTAGGAAATTGCAAGGAGAGTTTGGCTAGATCCAAGCGAAAGGCAACTTGTTCATTAGCCAAGTTGGTCAGGCCTTGTATGGAAAGAGGACTTTGGCATTAGGAATAAGTGCATGCAAAGTAGGCCATCAAGAGAAAGGCATCGATTTTTTGAGACTTTTAGTCCCATTGTAAAACCCACCACCATCCGAGTTGTTCTTGCTCGATTGGCAGATACACCAATTGAACTTTAATAATGCCTTTTTAAATGACCTCCTCTCTGAAGATGTTTATATGGCACAACCTTCAGGTTTTGAAGACTCTTCATTTTTTTCAGCATATGTGCAAATTGGATCTGGTCTTAAGCAGGCTCAGCGTGCCTGGTACCAGCATCTCAGTTTTTATCTTCAGTCCCGCATGTTTCACATCTTTTTTCTGATGTTTCGTTATTTATTTGTTAAGATAACGGTTTGGTTATTTATCTACTGATTTATGTTGATGATATCATAATCACTGGCAGTTCCATTGCTGTCATTAAGCAGCTAATTCAGTGCCTCATTCTTGCCTTTTTCATTAAAGATCTTGGATGCTTAAATTCTTTTTTGAGCAATGAAGTCCATTATGCTTCGTCAAGGCTTCTTCTATGTCAGCGCACCTATGTTCTTACTCTACTTCATCGTGCATCTATGGCTAATGTGAAGCCGATTTCTACTCCTCTGAGTGCCTCTACTCGGCTATCTAAAGATGATACTTCTCTTTTTCATGATTCCACTTTATATCAAAGCATCATAGGTGGTCTTCAATATCTCACCATCACACGACCTGACATTGTCTTTGTGGTCAACAAGGTTTGTCAGTTCATGCACCAGCCCACGGTTACCCACTGGTCTGTCGTCAAACACATCCTTCGCTATATCAAAGATACCATTCACCATGGATTGTTTCTCTTATGGTCTTCTTCTCTTCACCTCAGCGCCTTCTCTGATGCTGACTAGGTTGATAGCCTTGATGACCACAAGTCTACAAGTGGTTTTGTTGTCTTTTTGGGTTCTAATTTGGTTTCTTGGTCTTCTCGTAAGCAGTCGATCATCGCTCGATCCAGCATTGAAGCTAAATACAAGTATCTCACTTGTGTTGCGTCTGATCTTCTTTGGCTCAAGTCGCTTTTCATTGAATTTGGCTTTGCACTTACTTTTTCACCCATTCTTTGGTGTGATAATATTGGAGCCTTATATCTCGCAACGAATTTGATTTTTCATGCTTGTACCAAACATTTTAAAATTGATTTTCATTTTGTTCAAGATCATGTGCAAAAGGGTCATCTTCAAGTTCAGTTTATCACCTCCTTTGACCAGCTGACTGACAATTTCAATAAACCTCTTTCATTTTTTAGGTTTGTTTTAATTTATTCGTGACAAGCTCAACGTCATTGACCCCCACGTTGAGCTTGCAAGAGCATGATAAGGATAAAGCATACACGACTTTCTCATAGACAAAAAGTGATAAAAGTGTTCAGGACAACTCAAATGCAGCTACAAGGAATCCGACTCAATCAGGATTCTCATGAGACCGGTTTACCATTTTTGATAGAATTATCAAAAACGATAATTCATAGGTGTTACCATTTTTGATAGAATTATCAAAAAGGATAACTCAAAAATGTTCTAGAATAATGTATTTCAAACCTTGTAAAACTCAAATTTTGTTATACTACAAAACTCCATTATGATTATAAATAAAGTGCACGTTCTCTCAGTGGACAAGAGAGTCAAGAATTCGAGCTTTTCATCCTCTTTGAAGTTCTTTCAGTCTGTTGTCCAAGTTCCAGGAGTGACTGCATCACAGGCAAATGTTTCATCTCATCATCCCTTTTTCAGAATGATACCTCCTTTCCTTTACTCACTTCCTCATCAACCTCTTCTTGAGAGTGCACATATGGCAAAATGTTGTTGTTATAATGGTCAGAGCAATATCTTTATCATTCAATCCTTCCCCTGCTGTTTTGAGCTTCATTATTTGGCAGAGTACCTTTGCAAAGTAGTGGGCCAAGTTAGTGGATGCCACGGAGGACAGATCAGGTGATCTGACAAAACATAATTTTTCTGTGCTTTGTGTCATCGTTGCACAACTGATGGTGGTGGTGAATGAAGTGATAGACGGTGGTTTGTGCTTCATCAAATCACCTGATATGTCCTCCACTGCTCCTGCAACATGGTGGATAAGTGGCATCCACTGATGGGGCCTGACTAGATCAAATCTCAACTTGCTCTCATGCTACAAAGGACCCACTCGTTTATGTGGGTCTAATTCTGGATGGAAAGTTTTGCAATTTTTGAATGTTTCGAATCCTATTCTTATCCGAATCCCCATTCATTTAGCTGTTTCCGATCCAAACAGTTTGCATCAAGGTTTTAAAACCCTGTGACTCGTCACTAGGCTCGTCCTTGAGTGACTCGTTACTCAGCCAGGTCAACTCGATGGGCTCGGCTGGGTCATGTTAACTTTATATTTTATACAAAATATATAAATATATGTCTATATTATCTATATTTTATAGTATTTTTACCAATATATTACATATAATATACATTATATGATAAATTTATAATATATTTAATTTATAATTTTATTAATACATATATAATTATATTTTTATATATAATTATATTTTTATATATAATATATAATATTTATATTATAAGGCCTGGGTGTGACTACTCTTATGGTGGGTCCGATTGGACTTGGAACCTCAAATCAGATCCCGGTTCGGCCCCATATGGGTCAGAATTACACCCTTAAATTGCACCTGACCCATGTTGATTCAAAACAATATTCCAATCTTGGTAGTTTAGACGACTAAGTATGAAAAGAGCAATTATGATGGTAAGAAATTAACCACTGTTACTAAAAGCTTCTAGAAACCTCATATGTTGCTTCTTAAGCGCGAAACCACATTCTTGTTTGTGGAATTTTATGAGAAGCTGACGTCTTCCAATATGATATAGAACTTTTGTTAGTGTTGGGTATGCACACATTAACATGCTAAACGAACTTATTTTTTCAAATGGTCTTTATTTCAAAATTTATATGTGATAGTGGTTTTTGGACAAGAGTTTAAAGATGTATTTACATACAAACACGTGTTTAAATTTTTTAACCTAATTCTTATTTGTTTTAATTATCGCTTCTTACTTTCTTCATAAACGCTGCATACTTCATGTATTAAGATATTTGTCAAAGACTTGCTTCTTGCTTTTCGCTTTAAGATTGCTTCCTACGCCCCCCTTCTTGTGTCTGTACAGTACTCACAAGTCAAACACTATGAGTACTGGCCTGAAAAGGTTTAGCCCAATGACTGAATCTGAGAGGTGTCACTTGTAGAAAATAAAGCGACTCTCACTCTCATACAAAGGAAAGGCCCAAAGAGCGATAAGTACTCGAAAAACTTCACTTTATTGATAGTATTATTCACACACTCAAAATTACATACCTCATGAGGAGTGATTGGTAGCTGCTCACACGTAAGGTGTTAAATAGGTTTTTCATTTTTTTTTTTTATATAAATTCTGACCGTACTGATGTGATTTATGTACTTGATTTTATAGGTATCAGCTCTTGAAGTGATCAATTCCAACACATGAGTGGGTTTGCATAAGGTTCGAAAAAACAATAATCCAAAATCTTTGTAAATTTTTTAGGCTTCAAATATCGTTTTTTTCATTAAAAACACATGATCCAGATGTAGATTCCTAGTAAATCGACCATGCCAATACATTTATGGGATCGAAACTATGAAAAAAACATCAAAAGGGCAGAAAAACTTATTTAGCACGTATCATTTAGCATCTAACGTGTGAACAGCTACCAATTTCTAAACTCATATATATATATATATGGCCCTTACCATACACTTCTCATGCATAAGTGATAGCTTTTAGCCTTCATTTTAACTATAAAATTTCAACTTAATAACCCACTAGTAACTATTAATGACTTTCCCCGCTACAACCAATACTTGCATGACTTAGCTCTTATACTTATAACCTCCGTGTACACTCTTTACATATGGCAATGATTTTACATTTGACAGACAGGCCACTAATTGAACTACTACATGCATGCATGCCATGAAAAGCATTATAAGACTCCACTTAACTTAAAAAGATAAGGTGTAATATGATTGCACAAATATTTGTACATTAAGCACCTGATCACCCTCCATCTTGGGAACAGGGCCTGTCAGTTGTGGGCTCAAGGCCTGATGGGTGACAATCTGCATGGATAACTAGCATAACCTCCCCATGTTTAGCTTTTTTTCTTTATGCCCGTGCTGCTCATAAAATATTCTATAAATGCCAATATTACCCATGAAATCTATGTACTCTAAACATTTAAAACACTACTCACAACTCATAATTATAAGACAAAAGTAACATTTGACTTTAATTCAACCCAAAAGGGTTTATACTTCCAATAGTAGCATAGTCAGGTGCAACAGCACATTCTTTTTGTGCAATGTGATAGCTGTAAGGCCCCTCATTATTTAGTTTTCTTAATCGTGTGTTGGAAGACCCCCCCCCCCCGAACAGGGGAGTTAGCTACATCTCATGTTCGGGGTCTCAAAGAGCACCACGTATGTAAGCATGTGTGTCTCGTATCCCCATGTTTGTCAGCATTAATTAGCATTGGAGTTTGATGCGATTGCAAAGACTTAAGTACTCTCTCCTCCATTCGTGCCAAAAAAAATGACAATTCTTGAAAAGGAGTGGTTGTAAAGAATTAAGTGCCCCGAAGATGATTATTTAAGACCCAGTCTCTGCAATGCAGGATTATCCGAGAAAAAAATCTCCCCTGAAAAAGGCCATGAACATCAACTCTCTCTCTCTCTCTCTCTCTCTCTCTCTCTCTCTCTCTCTCTCTCCCTTCTCTTTCTGCTTCTGTACACATCCAGCAGAAGATCCTACATTGCTCCATCAAGCACCGACTGACCTGCACATTGACTATTGTGGAGCTTGATTAAGAGTTTTTACCCTTACAGAAGGAGGGTTTGGGGGCTCCTCTCAGTGTGGGTAGCATCATTCAACTAAATGAGTTGTAGATCCTGATTCAGAATTTTACCCTTACAGAAGAGGGGTCTGGGGGCTCCTCCCAACGTGGGTAGCATCATTCAACTTGAAGAGTTGTGGAGTCTGATTCAGAGTTTTTACCCTTACAGAAAGGGGGGTCTGAGGGCTCATCCCAGCGTTGGTAGCATCATTCAACTTGATGAGTTGTGGAGTCTGATTCAGAGTTTTTGCCCTTATAGGAGGAGGGTTTGGGGACTCCTCCCAGCGTGGATAGCATCGTTCAACTTGATTCGTTGTGGAGCTTGATTTAGAGTTTTTGCCCTTATAGGAGGAGGGTTTGGGGGCTCCTCCTAGTGTGGGTAGCATCGTTCAACTTGATTCATTGTGGAGTCTGATTTAGAGTCTTTGCTCTTACAAAAGATGGGTCCGGGGGCTCCCCCTTACACGGGTCCCGGGTGTCGTGGTAAAAAAATGCACAGAGTATTGTGGTGAGAAAGACATATTTTTGTTTCAAGCAAGGTTGAAAGAAATCAATGAAAAATCCAACAAAGAGCATGCCAGAATCAAGATGTGGATGTCAAGCGAGAATGGTGTTGTGCAACTCAAATAACACAGAATAATAGGGGTCTGGTTTTTAGTTAAAATGGGGAATGAAATGACAATATAAATCACTAAAAATTTACAGAAATAAACTAGACTCAATAACAAAGACACCACTTTTTACGGATTTGGAATATGACCTTCGGTTAGGGAGATATGGCCCTGACAAGTTGATCCTAATTCAGGTAGCGATTTACAGCGATTTGCTTACTTAATAACACTACAAATTGCTATAGTGATTTGTGGAAGACACTACAAATCGCTATAGTGATTTGCAGAATACACTACAAATCACTATAGCGATTTGCGGAAGACACTACAAATCACTATAGGGATCCGCGCTGGGGGTAGCCCTCGGACCCCCCTTCTGTAAGGGCAAAAACTCTAAATCAGGCTCCACAACACATCAAGTTGAATGATGCTACCCACGCTGGGAGGAGCTCCCAAACCCCATCCTGTAATGGCAAAAACTATGAATCAGGCTCCACAACTCATCAAGTTGAACGATGCTACAGTCAATGTGCAGGTCAGTCGGTGTTTGATGGAGCAATATAGGATCGTCTGTTGAATGTGCACAAAAGTAGAGAGAGAAGGGAGAGAGAGTGAGAGGGTTGATGTTCATGGTCTTCTCTAGGGGGAACTCTTTACCTCCCTTGATTTCTTCTCTAAAGAGAGAGAGGGTTTTACAGTGTTTTACGAAGAATGAAGAAGAAGAAGATGACGATGAAATGTTCAAACGGACATTTTTTATGGCTTAGGTTTGTTTCGTCGGATGACCATCGGATCGCTGGCTCACCATCGGATCGTCAGCTCACCATCGTTTCGCCGTATTACCATCGGCGAAACGATTAAGATTCGTTTCGCTGGGTAGACTTTGAAGAGTCGACATCATCCTTGACTTTCTGGATGGAGGACATGTTTGTCCTTTTTTTGAACTGTTTGTTTTTTTTTGTCATTTTCTCAAACCATCGCTTTATGAGAAGAATAGCAAGAAATGGTACTTAAGTCTTTGCAACCACACCAGAATTCAATGCTAAGTGATGTCAACATACATGGGAATACGAGCCCCATGTACTTGTATACGTGGTGCTCGTTCAGACCCCCGAACACAGATGTGGGATTCAGTGAATCATCGGGGGCGAACATACACCACCCTCTCCCCAATTACAGTCATAGTTGTGATAGTGTGATATTTTAACTTATACGTGCATTAATTACCGTCTCTTGCATAAAATTAAAGAGAGAGAGAGAGAGGGCCATTGAACCCACCTGCCTTTTATTGTTCACATCTTTTCACTAAAAGACCAAGAAAAGGACGGCCACCCATCACCATACTTTCAATTTTCCCTTCATCTAGACCTGAGAGAGAGAGAGAGTTTCTGGAACAAGGAGGCTGAAAGATGGTACTCGTAGCAGCCCTCAACCTCTCACAGCTCACAAAACTGAGTTCCACCTCACAGCATAACTCGCCCTTGCCATCTTTCTCTAAGACCCATACCTTCATCACATGGAGGGAAGGCAAAAAATTAGGAACCCAGGAAAGAAAATAACTTAGCGTTTCCTTCTCAAATTCAACTTGCTGAAAAACTGAACAAAGTACCCAACTCAGACCGTTTCAGGCAAACTGGAAACGGATGAGTTGACTGGTTTATGCAGAGCCAAAAGCATTACCACTTTTATGCCAGATCGTTAAATTGTTTGGGTCCTAGATTGGACCGGTAAACGAACTACTGATTTGACTTGGCGAGTTTGCCACCAACCTTGACAGGACAAGAACCCATAAACCTGGCCAACTTTTGGCAGCATCGATTCTTTTTTTTTTTAAAGGCAAGCTGGGATTAGGCAGACCCCTGCCAGTTATACAACTACACCATTGGGTTTTGAACCTACAACGTCCCAACACAAGGTGACGTGCACTAGCTGCTCCTACCAGATAAGCCGACCCCCCACTGGTGATTCTGGTATGATCTTGGCAGAACACTTAGATGCAGTCCACTCAACTGTATCCCAGTCCTGGTACTACAAACCCATCATAATAGCATGATTGCAATTCCTAACATCAAATTTCACATTCTCCATAATATATAGGACAAGTCTCTGGTGAGGACGTGCATACGGTATCAATGAGTTTCAACAAATAACGTCTTATTTTTTAAGTGAATCCAACCTTACAGATATGATCTAAATGTCCTGTTCAGTGGGGATCGACTTTTGACCCACTGAAATCTGATGTGTACAGGTTTTTTTGGTGATTCAAAAATCAGTGGCCTCAATAACCCAGCAGCAACCAAACATCAGCACCGGCATTCCCCAGGTAGCCGCAGAGAATTGCCCGCCCTCAGGGGCAAAGGACAGCCCCCACCACCCCTCCAGATCCTCATGAAAAGAATCTCATGGAACATTAGGGGTTTGGCGCATAATCAGATCATGGATACCATGAAGAGCACTACATGAACGTAGTTTTTTTGCTGGAGACGGAAATCTTTCAGGACCAAATCCCTCAGTTGGAGCGGGGCTTTCTGGGTTACGATTTCTAAGAAAAATTTGAGGCCTCAGAAACGAATAGAATAATCAGACTATTTTCAACAGTCAATAGAGCCCTTCAAAGAAGGGGTTCCGTTTTGGATATTCCCACATATCTGAAAAGGAGTTTGTATAGTTTTGAGAGATACGTTATGCAAAGACCTAGTTGTAACATGAATCATACCTCAAAATTCCTAGCTCATTCAGCTAAAGGGGGACTATGGAAATCGTGGAAAGATCACCCCCCCCCCCCCCAATTGGATCCTCTCGAGGGACGATACTCGTACAATGTAATTCTAAACGGCTTGCCTATCAAAAAAAAAAACAGCGACCTTGATTGAATGCACTAAATTTTTTACTCTTTTTTTTCCAAAAAATACAATCCAAGGGTTGATCTCTAACAAGTTAACTATGTTGAACACATCTTCAGAGTCGGATTGAGTCAAAACAAACCTGAACCTATGAGTTTCAACTCATTGATACGGTATGCACATCCACACCAAAGGCTTATCCTAATATATAATCTCACTCCTTCATGGGAAGAATTCAAAAAAAGGCCTGTAAGAGGGAAATGACAAAACTTCACGGGCGCTGTTATTATTTTACATGTGCAAAAGAATATTTGCATTAAAGTGCTCACAGAAATGATGCATACTGCACTTCGAAAATACAAAATATATGCATGCAGCCAGCAAAACAACGTCAACAGAAAAGCCTTCTCATTGAATAATTTTAACCCTCTAATGAAATAAGAAAAGAGTTCCATGCCCTACTCATTGATACGTCACGCATCTCTGTCTTCATCTTCAATCTTCCGGTGCTGGCTGAAGTGGGAAGTAGCCACATCATCAGCTTCACAAGCAATGGGGGATTTACCCTTGTTTGATACGCTAGAAACCCCACTACCAACACCCTCTACTACCTCTGGTACAACAAGCTTCTGCTGTGCCCGCAGGAGATCTCGCTGATGCAATAGCAGTTCCTGCTGTCTTCGCAAAACCTGGGAAAGCAGCAAGGACATGATAGCTGGATCACTGATAAAATACTATAGTTAACATTCACAGGAGGTGAAGAAATGCAAACACCCAACAAAAAAGCAGCAGCACTAGCAACAACAGCGCATTTCACTTGGTACAGGACTGTTATTCCAAATGACCATGACAAATCCAAAGTCATATGTCAAGTATAGCTTCTAGTCCAGATATTTAAGTAAATCACTCAACAGCTCCAGATTTCTCATACCAAAGGGAATGGTATAAAAAAACCACTCCCTACCAGGCAACAGGTGTTTTACTAAATCTGCCTAGCCAAAAGTAATTCTGCTAACAGAAATTGAACACAGGTATGTTCTCTCATGATAATTGACAGGGTTTCAGCTAGTCTTCTTATATACTGTGTTTGAAGTGAAGCACCTAAGACCTATTTGAGCATATCAGACAACTCAACCGAACTTAATGAGAAGCCAGATCATGGCTTGCATTTATGAGGTGATACTAGTTCAAGGCGGGGCCCTAGTCAAGATTCAGCCGGAATGACAAAAGTTTGTTTCATTCAATCCAAATAATGCACCAAGAAAAACTTGACACAGCTATGCATAGGCGGAGCTTGGAGGGGGGGGCACGACTGGGCTGTAGCCCAGTCCTGCCTCCCGAAACAGTTAATTTTTTTTTAGTTTTTTAAAAAGCCCAGCCCTGATTCCATATGAAATTGATTTTTATCCATTTTTTAGCCCAGCCCTGACTGCAGCAAATAGTTTGATTTGTTCATATGAAATAGATTTTTATTAATAATTGTAGCCATTTTTTATTTTATCTCAAAAAAAAATTGGGGGCGCTGCCCCCGACTATCAAACCAATTTTTTTTTTTTGCTACACCCCTGTTTATCCTCCCCCCTCACATGAATCCTAGCTACGCCACTGCAGCTATGTGAAGTCCCAATCAGCAACCTTATTCAAAGTGTAGTAGACTCAACCACTGTTGAAGGGTAGGTATCAAATCCAATGAACTTTATATCCTCTAAAACCCTAAATCAGGCTAATAAAGGACAGTTGTGTCAATCAAGGTTGCCAAACTAGGAAGCAAAAGCAAGAAATGATACGAGACGCAGAAGCGAGAAGCGAGGTATTTAAAATTTATAAATGAGGAATAAAAAAGGAAGCAAAATGGGAATCAAACGGAAATCAAATAAAAGTAAAAATAAAAATCAGTATTAAATATCATGATTTTTTAGTATAAGAAATTAATTTTTCTCAAACTCTAAAAATGATGGCTACCAATTTAGAGAAAGCACATCAAAAGTGAATGGGAAGCCAGAGCAACAACATATGAAAAACATGAAAATAAGCACGAGAGTATATAGGAAGCTTGTAAGAAGCATGGATGAAGCATGTGGGAAGTATATAGAAGCGTGGGAGGATCGAGATTCCCATAAAGTTTCGGAAGCAAAGAGTATTGTGCTTCCCACCTATCTAAGATTGACAGATGATTCAACTAGATGTTGCAGCATAGTCACAAATATTAGTGATGTTTTCAAAATAACGTGATGATATTGCTGTAAAATCAGCAAACCATATCAAAGGTAAAATATTATGATATTTTGAAAATATCAAAAGTTTATATATTGTGACGTTCTCATGATAATGTCATAATATTATCAGTTATTTTTTATTTATTTTCTGTCTCAAATATGTTTTTCTTCTTTGTTTTACATTTTTTACTTGTTTCTTTCATTATATATGTATTTTATTGTCTAAAGATGTTATTTTCTTGTTTATTTTGTTATTTTTATATTTTATATTTTTTAAGCTCCAAGATTTTCTGGAGACTTATCAACCTAACCTATATTATTGTGAGAAATTGCCTTTGCCGAGATATAGCCGAGAACAATATTTGTGACTTTGTGTTGTAGAACAAGTATCCATCTTATTCAGCTACTTACAATGTCCGTTAGTCAAAAGCACTGGCTGATGCAAAGAAACCCAAAAAAAATAGTGTTTGAATAAATATTTAAAAATCTAAACAAAGACCTTGTATATGTTAAGTGTAAACAAGCTAGCTTTACATTGTTAATTTCCCCTTCCAGACTCGTGCCTGGTGCACCCTTCACCTAGTCACCTAGGAGAGTGCCTAGGTGTGTGCTTTTAACTAACTTACAACCCTAGAATTTGACTATTATATTTTTCAATAGCATGCAATACTAAATGGGGTTAGTAATGGACTAAGAATGATCCAATCTGAATTCTTTGAGAGTGAGAGAGAGAATCGCTCTAAGTAGAAAACCCACAAAATGTACCTCAATCTGGTGTTCCAGAAACATTTCCTGAGCCTTTGACTGCCCCACATACTGCGAAGAACTGCCTGCTGGATCAGACACGTTGGAAGCTACAACACCAGTCGCCCAACTAGAATCAGGCACCTGGAAAGGAACATAGACATATTGTGGAACTTGAGGAAAAGTCAAGTTCTGGTGAGCACTTGGGCCTGACAACGTATGCACTGGTATGTTGGAAGTTCCAGCAACTTCTGCATTCAAGCCCGTGTTTTCACTACTGCTGCCCTCTCTACCAAGCCCTCCTGGCTGATAAGACTGGGGTAGGACAGCATAACCTGGAGACCTGAGAATTACAAAATTACAGAAATAAGCTGCTTGTGTTGATTAAGTGCTATGATTTTTGCAAGCTTTAAAATGTATATGACCAATGAGAAAAAGTGATTCAATGAAACATAATCTGAAGAATCATAAAATGGAACTGGAAAAGCTGACTTGTTGACTAACAGTGAAGAAATGTCTTGGCCTGAGTCGGGACAAGTCTAGGTCTACAGCTAGCATGATATAAGACAGACATAGGAGAGGAGCTTTTAAATGCATAGAGTCTTCAAAAAGCACAGCAGTAGATCTATGCAATCACAAGAGAATATCATCGAGACCTTTGGAAACTCTACCATGTCAGGTTTATCTTCAATTAAAATGGCTATATGAACAAGAAAAGAAAAGCAGATAATTCAACCGTGTGTGCATGAGAGAGAGAGAGAGTACCAAACAAATGTACTTGGTGAAGGATAAACAAATGATTTCCCATAAATTGAAGCAGCAGCTGCGGCAGCTTGGAGCCTCGCCTGATGCTGACTCAAATTATCACCAGCAGCTACATCACCAATGCCATTAGTTGTGATAGCTGCACCAGAACCTGTGGAAGGAAGATGGGATTCATTAAACTAAACCTTATCAGACTGTTGCATACCATAAACATAAACAAGATAAACATAAATCAGGGAAGGCCAGATCATCAAAAGCAGGACTATATAACGGTCAGGTCATGGTCAAATTGAGTTTGATCCTAAAGCCGACCTTGTCTATATACCTGACATTTTTTACCTTCTCTAACTGCATAACAGGGACATAGCAAGTACCACATCAATCAGATAGATACTAACAAATACATGAATTCTTATAGCATCTTGACACTTGTCAGTAGCCAAATACCAAGCTGTGTAAACAAATGCACATTAAAATGATCAAATTCCCCTTTAACTACTACAGTGCTCCTTTCCACCTATTCCCCTTCACAATGCAAACATAGATATTAGGGACATAGAGGACATTTTTAATTTCTCATGTATGCTATTGGAATTACACCATAGATCAGGGTATTTTCAGCATTTTCTTTTATTCTTATCCGTAACACAGCATATGTAATTTTTCATTATTATTGAACACAATATGAATGAATGAACAGTGAGGCCCAATAGTTTTCACCGCTTCTTCCCATTCACTTGTAAGGCCCATCTTGAGATGGCATCAGAACAAGGATTCAAGAAGTAAATAAGCATCTTTGGTGAAATTACTAATGGGTACTTTCTGCAACAAGTCTATCTGGAGGCCTACTCTGATAGGGCAATGGATTTTGTGTGGTTGATAGTGTGGAAAAGGTGACGACTCAAAAGCACCTTAAAAGTAGAGGCCTCCATCTTGTATGTTGTTGTTATGTAAGCTGTGAAGATGACGAATCCTCATTGTATTTGCTCTCGCCTCTCAGCATGTGCTTTTCTCAAAAAGATGAGTCACATAGCCAAAGTGGAATGTTGACGAGCAGAGGATCAGTTCTTTCAAGTATATAATTCTTGCTGCTTGTGCCAGGAAGAAGGGGAAGAAGTGGCTACAGATTTGTAAATCAATATTTTTCTCACTTGGTATACCACTTGGTGAGGGAGAAATAGAAGTCTTTGATGATAAGATAGATGATCATTGTATGATGTGAAGAATTCATCTATGCTTCTTTGCAACTATTGTTGAAGACTGCCTGTCACTTTCTTATTCTTAATGAAAGAATTTTTTTCTTTCCTCTCAATACACAGATATATTTATGCATGCATGTATGTATGTCATCAGTGTATATATAAATATATATACAAGATTAATATTTGCGACAACCAATTATATCTATAATTGATTTCGCAAACCCCATTTTTTTTAACTTTTTTGTTTGTTTTTTTTGGTAAATCTAACCTCAGATGTGATCTACATGCTCAGTTTAGCAGAAAGAGGCTTTGGAATAGCCAGAATCCAAAAGTGTGTACAGGTTTTCTGGCGATACAAAAATCAACGGCCATAAACGCACCAAATTTTCACAACTTAAAAAACATGTTTTTCCATTAAAAAAATGATCCAAGACTCAATTCCCACTAAATCAAACATGCCGAACACATCTACGAGGTTAGATTGAGTCAAAAGACTCGAAACAACTTGCATCTTGAGACCCCAACTAGATTGTAGGTACAATCAATTGCAGCAAATACATAAATACCTACATATATATATGGAATTTGGTCATGCCGACCTGATCGCGCAACCTAGCTGGAAATCATGGATGTGAGCCGTATTGACCTAATCTGACCTGGTAGTTGCATTCAGCATGCAACGCACAGTGTTCTCAATGTAGAAATGCAGCTTTTTGAGCTATGAAATTTTGAACATTGTGGGCCGTTGATTTTTCAGGCCATCAGAAAGCCCACTTACATGTCATAATTTCATGTTTAGAAACCTGTTTCCTAATAAACAACCCTTCTAGATCAGATTTGTAGGGTCTGATCTGCCAAAATAACCCCCAAAAAAAAGAATGTGAAAAAGGGCAATTTTCTAATTAGGCAACCTGTCCAAATTTTGTAGGCAAATATTTCATGAGAGGACTTTATTTTGCTGCAAGCATGTCAAATTCATAATTCCCATCTTTTCTGCATAATCTACTTTGCAAATCACAGCATTTGTAAACAACATTGCTGCAGCTGATTTATATGACTACCAACTTATCTTTCAAAGAAAAATTATTACCAACTTCACAATGCTTGATAACCTTTACTGTAGCAAGACCACAACGATTTCTTTTTTCAAATGTTTGACAAATGCTAGGCAAAATCTAATTTGAAAAGCTGGAATTCCTTCACACAGTATGCAAAAAGAGTGATGCAGACCATAATATATGAGCAGGATATGCTACTACTGAAATTAAAGCTTATCAGCTTATGTGTTTGTATTTCACATTTGTAGAACAAAAGTACATAAGCATTGGAGAACTTACAAATATCTGCATTCAGTGCATTGAGTTAAAATCTGTTTGATAACCATACCTTCTGTGCCACCAGGCTGATGTTGCTCAGACTGAACTCCCTGTGGCCCAACTGATGACGTAGCCCCACTATCAGGAGGAACTACTAAGGATCTACAAATTGGACAAGTTTGTTGGCGTTCTAACCATGATCGAAGGCAATGAACATGAAAAAGATGTCCACAACGCAGCTTTTTGGCTGTGACCATTTCTTCACGGCAAATGATGCATGTCGCATCACTTCTGTGCTCCCAAGAAGATAAAGTCAGATCCGAGCACCACACACACACACACACACTCGCTCTCTTAATGTAAAGTACTCACGAGCTGAGCTCTTCAGCAGTTGCATCAGGGAAGCGATCATTCATATTTGATGTGATTTTACGATAGCGAATATAATCTGCAATCCGAATCTTAAAGTTGCGGAATGTGTCATAGAGTTCTCTTATCAAGTGCAACGGCAAGCCATAGTTCCTGGATTAGAGATTAGAAGTCCAAAAAAAATCATTTACAAAAGGTAAAAATAAGAAGAAATTGCAAAATGCACCTTAAATTTTGACATCAATAACCATAAATTTGAAAAAAAAAAGATTGAAACTAAATTTAACATGATAGAAAAGAATGAGACAAAAGTGAAATGAAAGGCCTGAGATCAGTTAATCTGAAAAAAGAAAACACTTCCAATGCAAACTTGTTTTTTATGGTTTGTAATCCTTTCCAAGCCAACTGTTTATGTTTGTTGAATTAATAAACAATTGTTAGCGCAATAACCAAGGTTGCAAGTATTGTATTGGTCGGGCCCAAAGTAACACCGTATTGTATCGTAAACGTATCGTAAATTTTTAATAAAAATTTTCTAAAATATCCAAAAAATCAAGAAAAAAATTAGCAAAAATTCATATCACATGAAACAATGATGTATTGCACAAAATACAACCATAAAATTACATATGAAACATTTATGTCTCTGTGAACTGCATAAGACATCGTCAAACATCAACTAATATAGAACCATAGATAA
This sequence comes from Nuphar pumila, assembly GCF_984573655.1. Classification (NCBI taxonomy): domain Eukaryota; kingdom Viridiplantae; phylum Streptophyta; class Magnoliopsida; order Nymphaeales; family Nymphaeaceae; genus Nuphar; species Nuphar pumila. The sequence continues at coordinate 7,863,724 of NC_143254.1, read as the reverse complement.
TATAGCATGCATATCTCATAACAATGCAAAATATTAAATATCTTGCAATTAAGAACATGACACAAAACTCATACTTTCATACTACATAAACAAAAATATTATGGCAATAGTTGCACTCGATTTTCAATCGGTTTTCAATCATTACTTGAGTGCCCCATTGCCATGCCGGATCATCTTATGTCATCTTTGTTGGAAGAGTGTGGAGCCTGATTTCTACCTCGATATAAATGTTTAATATTTACTAAAAGTTTTTGGAGTAGCTCTGTAATTTTACTCATAATAAAGATTTTTTACCTTAACCCATTTTCTAGAGTGAAAAAATGGTGGAAATACATTTTTTTTACCTTAACCCACTTTTTTGGATGAAAAAAACAAAAATACACTTCTAATGGCCTCTAGACAAATGGAGAAGTCGGCCCTCAAAAGGTATTTATAACTCAAAATGAAAAAAAAGTAACTTTCGGCCTTTTTAAAATGCGCTGAAGGTGTACCATACGATACACCCTTATTGTACGATATAGAGGTGTATCATACGATACACCCAATACGGGTACGTATTGCAAAACCCAAAAATAATGATATGTATCGTACCATATCGTACAATATGGTACGATACTTACAACACTAGCGCTAACTATGTGATTCAACATAAATAAACACTCATCCACACCCACACACTAGCAATCACACATGCATACATGTCTATATATGTGCATATGTAACTTATGCATTCCAAATGAAAAAATCCTTAGCTTCTACGAATTGACATTAAGGGAAGAAAAAGATCTAGGGTTCCAAAGTATTGTTTTAGGCAATTTTAAAAGAAAATTAAAGTATGAACGAAATTATCAAAAAATATGGAAATTTCAAAATTTTACATGATTATTGTGATAACATCATGATGTATTGACAAAAAGGTGATATATTCATAATACCAAGAAAGATTTTAGATAGATCGTAAAAATTTAGAATATAATCAATATATCAAATATGGTCCCAAAAGGTCCAAGTAGTTCAGTGAAACATTGGATTTTGGTGATTGGCTTCACTTCCAATATTTAGCGCGAAATGCAAATGACTCAGATCTACAACAAAGGCAAAAATAAGTGGTTTGTAAATTAAAACAAAGACACATAAAAGTTGCTACATCAAAATTGTTGATGATTGATTGAAGGGATAAATTTTCAAGTGGCACCCAGGTGTCAATCAGTAGGGCTTAGTCCGACTAGGTCCTGACAGAAATTACTCATCGCCCATCAACTGCAAAGGGCTTTTGCCTAGAAAGACATTAGAATACTAAGTGTTCTTTTTTTCCTTTTAAGATCAGTCATCATACCAAGATTCTGCTAGTTGGATTATAGTATTATACATATATACATATATGTGCATATTTTCATAAATTTATTTATTTATATTTATATCATGGAACAGATTCAATTCCACCAGAAGAATTTGGGATTATGTTTGCCCCTTGAGATCACACGCTGGTGAACCTGTACCCTGTTCCCATGCCAAGACTTGAGAACTGGTTTTTGAGAAAGGTACACTAAAATCTGTGATGTGGGATGAACAACAAAGGCAGAGATTGTTACAGTTTGGCAACAAGCTACAACAGCTAGAGGTGGTAATAAAGTCAGGGAGTGGTGCACCCAGGTGATGACCAGCCAAAGCCAGTCTTTGAAGCTAGAGAAATAAAAATGCCTCGATCCATAAAATCAAGCTTTTCGAAGTAAAAATGTTACAAATAAATGGAACTGTCACTTAGCATGGATGTATCTAAAGGCCTTCCTAGACAAACATGTCAGTGTGTGTGTATGCAAGTATGTCACTTGTTTTTCTTGTCAATGCACTTTTCCCTACTTACATTCATGTGGTACGAGAATAAATGCACCACTTAAGCTTTTGGATGCATTTTCAAGTATTTTGTAAAAGAAATAAGACCAGATAAAAAGAAATATTGACAACGTAAGAAGAAAACGAGAGAGAGAGAGAGCAAATCGACTTCGCTATTCTCATCCAATATCAAGTTCCGCTTTCACACGTCGACAAAAATATCCTTCTAAAATGAAAGAATTAACATGGCAATAAAATGTTTAGGTGAAAAGACAAAACTACCCATGTAAGAGAACAGAAATTACAAAACTATAAACTATTTCTCTCTTTCAACACTCCTCAAGTTGGGAATATATCAACGATTTCCAACTTATTCATAATCTATTTAAGTCTAGATTTGCTTACAACTTCAGTGAGAATATCAGCAAATTGAAGATGTGATTTCACATAGGCTACTCTGAACAATTTGACTTCAACACTTTATCTAATGAAGTAAAAATCTCCGTCTATATGTTTCACGCTCTCATGATAAACTGGATTAGTCATAATGGCAGCCTTCTTGTCCCTTACAAAATAATGGGTGTTTTTACATTTATTCTCCAGTCGGAATAGACAATAAAACAAGCCTTCATACATTCCATATGACATAGCCCTATCAAATGACTAAACACTAGATCTGAATATAACTGCTTGTTTCTACCTTATCATAAAAGAAGATTTTCACCAACTAAAGTGCAACAGCCTGAAGCAGACCATCAATCCTCCAAGGAACTTGCACAATAAGCATATTGATGAGTCCATAATTAGCATATAGGACCCCTTGCCCTGGGTTTTGCTTTAGATGTCTTAGTATACAATATACTGCCATCATATGTGGAGCAGTAGGTGAATGCCTAATCTATGCCGACAATACTCTCACTGCATAGGCTATATTAGGCCTCATGGTGGTAAAATAAATGAGCTTAGCCACAAGTCTCTTATATCTCCCCATATCCTCAAATTGTTTATATCGCTCTTACAACACAAAGTGCATAAGCACATACACAAGTCCAAGAATGGACAATACAAAGGCACGAAGGCACAATTCAAGCACAAAAGTGCATACAAGGACTTCAAAGAGTCTTAGAACAAAACACAAAAGTAAAGAATAAAGACTTTATTGAATAGAAATGCTTAAGAAAACATTAGAATACAAGAGAAGGGTTAACCCCTATTTATACAAGAGAAAGGGGCATGGACGTTGGGGAGTCCCAACAACTCTATGGTCTTTTAACCATAGAGCCCATGCTCTATTACATAAAGACTTTAAATAAAAATAAAATAAAATAAAAAGTAAAAAATAAAGGAAAAGATAAAAAGGTAACATTGTGGGAAAAGACCAAAATGCCCTTCAAGGGCAATACAAATAACAACTATATATATAACCTATTTTAACACCCCCCCCCTCCCTCAAAGTTACAGTGTGATCACCAAAAGCTTGTTCAGAAAAAACAAGTAATGAGGTGTGGCCAGAGCTTTGATAAAAAAATTTGTGAGCTGATATTATGATGTGACATATGGCAATTCAATAATTCCTCTCAAGAATTTATCACAAACTAGTGAGAGTCCATCTCAATATGTTTAAGTGTGGTTGGCAATGTAAATTGTGCTTTTATTATCACACATATCTTCAAAGGTTTGGGTAAGACAATTCCCATATCTTTGAGAAGATTTCGTAACCATACAAGCTCCATGGTTATTGTTGTCATAGCTCTATATTCAACTTTTGTTGATGATAGTGATATCTTTTGTTGTTTTTTGTGTCACCAAGTAATTGATGAATCTCTTAAGAAAACACATAAACCAGTAGTTGAGATTATATCATTGGAATTTCCTCCTCAATCTACATAAGCAAGTAAATCCAAAGAAGAAGATAAGGATAAGAAAAGCCCTTTAATTATGGTATTCTTTATATACCTGAAAATTCTTAACATAGTACTCATATGTATTGTGGTTGGAGCATGCTGAAACTGACTGGCAGAATGAATAGTATGGTCTATGTCTGGTCGGGTGATAGATAAGTAAGTGAGTAACCCTATTAGTTATCGATAAGGTATTGGATCTTCGAGAATAGTCCATCTTCAAGCCTTAATTTTGCATTGATCAAGTTGTCTCCACTTTCTTATCATCTAAAATGCCTAACTTAGCACAAATATCAACAGCAAGCTTCATTTGAGAAAAAATATATACTCTAAAAGAGTAAGCAACTTCAATACCTAAGAAATATCTTAGAAAACCCAAATCAGATATATAAAAATTTTGTTTTAAAATATTTTTAATATCAGTAACTCTGCTTGTCACTTCAACCCTGCTTGTCACTTCTTGTTATAATCATGTCATCTACATACAGTAAAAGAATAACAACCTTAGAACTTGAAACTTTGACGAAAAGAGTAATCTCAATATCGCAAGAATGAAAACCGAGATGAATCATTACATTACTAAATCTATCATACTAAGCCTTAGGAGCATGTTTAAGACCTTCTTAAGTCTAAGAGTTTTACCTTTTTTAATACCAAATCCTGTCAAAGGGTTCATATAAACCAACTCATTTAATTCATCATCAAGAAATGCATTTTTAACATCAAGTTATTATATGGGTCATTTTTTAATAGATGTCATGGCTACGAGGGTCCTAACACTAGTTATCCTAACTACTGGTGCAAAGGTTTCCTCATAGTCAATTTTGTATTCCTAGGAATATCTCTTGGCCACTAACCTAGTTTTATATTTTTCTAGGGACCCATCACTCTTAGTTTTAACCTTAAAAATTCATCTACATCTTATGGCTTTCTTTCCCAGTGGTAATGAAGTTACTTCCCAAGTCTTAGCCTTTTTAAGAGCATCAAGTTCTACATTCATGGCTTCAACCCATTATGAAAGGGTTTTAGCTTCATTATAATATATTTGTTCACAACGAGAGTGTAAAGCTATTAAACATGCTCTATAGTTTGGTGCCAAAGCATCATAACATATAAACCTACTTGGTGGGATAAAGACACAATTGAATCTTCTAATAGGGATTTCTTCTCTAAGGGAGTCATGGGAATAATTTTCTAGAGCACTTAGAGGATTTCTTTGCTCACGTCGGGTATAAACTTGTATGGGTCTATCAATAATATCATCATTTCTCAATGATGAATCAGCATTCTCAACATTAGGATGCTCATCATCATCTAATTTTTCTTTATTATTTAAAGAAATATCACAAGAAGTTAGCTCTTCTTGTGGCAAGAGGTCAAATAAGAAAGTGTGATCAACTTCCTCTTTCTCTTTAGTTTTATCAAGTCCACTTTCATTTTCTAAGAAGGTCGCATCCTTAGAAACACAAAAATTGTTATTCTTAAAGTCAAAACATTTATAGTCTTTTTGGTATTCTCCATAACCAAGGAAGGCACATTCAATCGCTTTGGGAGATAATTTATTTTTTATGTAAGAGAACAAAGCACTTACAACCAAACACATGCAATCACTTAAAATCAGGTGTTCTTTCAAATAGTTTTTCATATGGAGAAACATTTTATAAAGATGATGAGGGCATTCTATTTATCAAATAAGTTAATGTTATAACGGTCTCGAACCAAAAACTTTTTGGAATATCTTTAGAGATAAGTAGGGTCCTACCGGTTTCCATAATATGTCTATGTTTTCTTTCGGCTAGTCCATTTTGTTGTGGGGTTCTAGGACAAGATTTTTTGTGACAAATCTCATTTTGTTTTAAATAATTTTGAAATTCATTAGATAAGTATTCACCATCTGAGTCGGATCTAAGAATAAAAATATCATTTTGAATTGATTTTTGACGATTATACGAAATTCTTTAAAAAAAGAGAATGAATCGGATTTGAAATTAAGAAAGTGGATCCATACATATCTAGTAAAATTATCAATAAATGTAACATAATATCAATAACCTCCTTTTGATATGACCGGAAAAGGTCCCCACACATCCAAATGAATTAACTCGACTAATGTTCTATTAGGAAAATGAATAGATTTCATTTTGCAAATAATACAATCTTTGCGAATTAAATCTTTTTCATTACAAAAAAATTTACCAAAAGAGAAAAGATACATCTTTGAATAACTCGGATGTCCAAGTCTTTTATGCCAAGTTTCAATATTTTTATTTTGAACATAGATATTAAAGGATTTCAATGGGAGATTTAAATCATTCATAAAGTAGAGATCTTCCCTCCTATGGCCTTGTCCAATCTGCTTCCTGAATCAGAGATCCTGCATTGAGCAACCCTTAGATGAGAAGGAGATTTCACATCCATGATCGAAGATTTGAGAAATCAAAAAAAGATTTAAATTTAACTTTGGAACCACCCTAACTTTTGGAACACAAAATATTTGAGAAGAGTCTAAGGTTCCAATATTTTAACTTGTAAAGATGTTCCATTGGCAGTAGAAACATAAGATAGTTTTGAGTTAGTACATAAATTGGATAGGATATTCTCAGGCGGTGTCATATGAAAGGAGGTTCCTGAATCAAGGATCCAAGAACACATATATGGAGGAGAAGATGAGGTTATAGCAGCACTCGAAGTTGATGGTGATTTGAGTAATTGTTGAAGTGCCTCCGATAGTTGAGAAAGAGAAAAAGTATATCTTCTCATTTTAATTGATTCTTCTATCTTCGGTGTGGATTCTCCAATGAAAGTCACCTTGTTCTTAAGCTTGAGACAATTAGGCCTTAAGTATCTCGGTTCATGACAATGATGACAAATAGCTTTTTTATAGCCACCACTATAGCTATTATTTACATTATAGTTATTTTGCCTCCTAAAGTGTGGAGGCTTATAAGTCTTCACATGGTTGCCGGGTTTAGAAACCGCTAACACTTTATCTCTTAAGGTGTGGAGGGTTTGTAAGTCTTCACATGATAGTGACGCAACAGACAAACCACAATACAAGTCTTAGGGAAGGAGGATGTTCACAAGAAGAAGTTTGACGGTCAAAGGAGCAAGTATGAAAAGGTTCACACCACCTGCTAAAAAGCAAAAGTGTTAGGGAGGCTACCAGAACCGCAAGCAATGAAGGCAATCACAACAACCAAATGTCCAACAAATTTATCGACGATGCAATGAGGATCATCCCTTCGGAGTTTGCCCTCTCTAAAAAGGCAAGTGTTTCAAATGTGGGCAACCGGGGCATATTGCTAAGTTTTGTCTGAAGAAGTCTATTGGAAGTTGACTTTAAGCTGACTAAACCCCGCTAGAAAAAGAAGATACCCGAGTTTATTTGTTTAGTCCTTGTATCAAATTTTGAGGACAAAAATCCTTTAGGGGGGGGGGGGGAGGAAGATGTCAACCCCAAGAATTTTCGATATTTTTATGAGGACAAGACGAAAAATCTTTTGAAAGTGAAAGAAAATAAATATATAATCATAGAATTTTTGGCTATATATGTTCTTTGGGAATAAAGATGCACATTTTGGATTTGAATTTCAATTGAATGATTATAAGTCTTAGCACCTAGATTTGGCTAATTTAAATTAATATAGTTGTATGTAATTGTATCTAACTTTTGCCGAATGTAGACCGCACTCATTCAAAGACGAATCCTAAATCCAATACCAAACCCTAATTGGATCCTACCAGGGATGCAGGATCTAACTAATCGAATTTAGATACAGTTGGATGCCAAACAATATCGGACCCAATTGATATCTTTAGGCCATCTTTAACTTCCAGTTAGATAGAAGCAATGCAATTATTGGTTCAGAAGGAGATTTTAGATTATCCTAAATAGGACTCGTAATGAGACGAGATTTAAATTTCAATTTGTTTTGAAGTTTTCATATGGAATAACACACATAGTATAATCCCTTGTATAGTTATGTGGATACTGCATGGATGAACATTACAGAATTTTGCGTAAGCCATAAGTGAGAATTTATAACTAATGATGAAGAAAAAAATATATATTGAATGAATGAAATAGTTTGGACCCTTGAAATTACCTGAAAGATTTTCATTAAAGAATATACGAGGGAAACCTAGATCTGGAATTCAGAAAAGATACCCTAGTCTATTTGTTTAGTCCTTGTAACGAATTTTGCGGACAAAATTCCTTTTAAGGGGGGAAGGACGTAAAACTTGAAAATTTTCAAAAAATTTAGAAATAAATAAAAGAGAATTTTTTTTAGAATGGATAGGATAATATGATATTTTGAATGAATTGGATCCAAATAGGGCCATATCGAATCCAATATGTGGATTTGGATATAGCAAGTGGATTTGGATCCCGAATGGATCCGAACCCCAGTTGGAGTATGATTGGATTTTTAATAAATCCAAATATTGTATAACCCTAATCAAGATCCGAAAAACAACTGTGGAGTTTTATAAAGTTATAGTATTCGAGGATCCAACCCAAAATTCGCGATCTGTTAGGAAACTCGTATGTATATAAATTAATGTAGACATAATTGCAGAATCGTAAGCTTAGTTTCGAATTTTTGCATAATTATGACCCTGAATTTTCCATTATTGTGCAAAAGTTTATAAGAGTGCATTTACTATCAGGCGGTCCATACATTGGACATGGTCAAAACATTTGCATGCAAATCACATACAAATTTCATAAGTGCCCATATGGCACCACAATGGTTTTGCGGAACCGCAAGCTCAATTTTGAGAACCGCATAATTCATGACCCTGCAATGTTCATAACTGTGCAGTTATCAAGATCATGCATTTCACAAGTGATTTATACATTGGACATAGTTATAGCATTCATATGCGAATCTCATATTCAATTTACATGCAAAACAATTAGCATTATGGATATCTCATTCATGTCATGACACATTTTTGTACACTAATGAATGCACGTATGAACACAACCTTAATTAAGATGAAATCATATGTATAAACAAATGTCTCCAATATTCGTTTACATATATCTATATGTATATGACTTATCTCCAGAGTTATAACTCAACATAAGTCAAAATGGTTCTCCATCTGAACAAATTTTTTCTTTTTGTTGCGATAGACATATCTCTCATGAAACATAGTCAAACAAATCAACACAACATGCTAATTTGAAGTTCTGAATGTGTAGATATTACTAGAATCCTTATTTAAGATTTGGATTCATAAATCAGGAGCTATAGGTTTCTTCTTAAAACTGGTCGGGATAGAAATTCTATACAATCCTGCAATCAAGACCGAACTTAGTCCCCTATTGTAACGAACATAACTACTATGAATCAGATTCAATTAAATTAAACAAATACACCACATTTAAGTTCTGGATGTGTAGATCATGATAGAATCCTTGTTCGTATTTATCGAATTCGTTATCTAGGAGATACAGATTTTCTCTGAAACTGGTCCAGTTAGAGAAATATGTACAGACCTGCAACATGATAAAAACTAGTCTTTTGTTGCAACAGACATAACTTCTTTGAATCAGATTCAATTAAATCAAATAAATATATCAAATTTAAGATAAGGATGTGTAGATTAGGATAGAATCATTGTTTGCATTTTTCAAATTCGTTGTCTAGGAGATACGAATTTTCTTCCGAAACTGGTTAGGTTAGAAAATCAATACAACCCTGCAAACAGGACAGAAACTAGTCTCTGTTGTAATAGACATATATCCTAGGATACGAATTCAAATAAATCAAATAAATACACCAATTTGAAGTTCAGGATGTGCAAATTAGGATAGAATCCTCATTTGAATTTTTCAGATTTGTTGTCTAGGATATACGAATTTTCTTTCAAAACTAGTCAGGTTAGAAAATTAGTACAATCCTGCAAACATGACAGAAACTAGTTTCCTATTGCGACAGACATCTCGTAGGATACAAATTCAAAGAAATCAAATAAATAAACCAATTTAAAGTTCAGGATCTGTAGATTATGATAGAATCTTCATTTGAATTTTTCAAATTCGTTGTCTAGGAGATACGAATTTTCTTCATAAACTGGTCAAGTTAGAACATCAGTACTGTCTTGCAAAAAAGACAAAAACTAGTCCATTGTTGCAGCAGACATATCTCCTAGGATACGAATTCAAATAAATCAAATAAATACACCAATTTGATGTTCTGGATGTGTAGATTAGGATAGAGTCCTTGTTTGAGATTTTCGTTAGAGATACAAGGGAGATCCAGCCAATTTTTCGAGACTGGTCGGTATGAACACATGACAAGAAATCAAATATTGAAGAACTAATCAAAGTATGCATGCATGACCATAACATTCCAAATTTTTCGCTTATGACAGGCATATACTAATAAAAGAAAACACTTTATATTGAACATAGCATTTTATAAAATTCAAAATCTGATTTAAATAGCATACACAAATCCGTGTATCCTAGATTCTCACACTCATGTCACCGACCTTGCCAAATCAGGTGGGTCGATGGCATTAGAGTCGTGATTTCCTACATCAGCCATGGCTAAGACCATGGCTGAACATATGTATTTTCATACATATATTCATATGGTGTGCAGCATACAGGTGCACCATGGCACCCTACAACCCGAAAAGGAGATTGTGTGGATAGATGGTTGATCGGTTGGTGGTTACCCTCCTTCGAGCTACACATTTTCAATGTACAGTTGCTAAACCTTAAACTCAGTCCTCCCCAACGTGTGAAGGAAGGAGGAGAAGAAGAGAGAGATGGGAGAGACAAGAAGAATGATGAGAGAGAGAGAGATGAGATTTGAGAGATAGTAGGGTGTAAAGGGGTCTTCACGTATAAGTTGGAAATCGATTACACTTGAAATTTTTTTTAAAACTTCCTACATTACTTTATTGCCTAATTTGTTAAGAAACCCCTTATAGGCGTGTGAGAGGGTTGGCCTCTCATTTACTATTTTTTTGTTTTTAAGACTTGCCTTTTTCTTTGTTTAATCCTTTCAACTTTCCTTATTGTTTTTTTTGTATTGCTTACATGGTAATCATTCACCAACGTGTGAATGATGGAGAAAGTCAAAATTACCATAGTGGAATTTGATCCCTTACTTCCTCTTTCCTTTTTAAATTAGAGTCATCTTAAAGAAAACGTATATTTCTTAGCATGAAAGTTATTATATGTGAGTTTTCTAAACTTTATAAAAATTTAAGTATGGTTTTGAATGTAAATCTAAATATTTGTCTAATTGGAAAGTAGTATTACCCTAATCCATAAAACGCGTAGGCTATTTCTAAAACTTACCAAAATGAATTTTTCTAACTCCTTTTCCTCTTAAATTCTATTTAAGTCAATAGCACAATAAAACGTGTGCTATGGGAGGAAATTTCTTCATGTTTTTTAAAAAAACCAAGATTTTGAATTCCAAAACCCATATTGTGTTTCTCAATTTGGAATTCACGATTAGCCTTTATCTTTCATAAAGAAAAACGTGTAGTCTTACAATTTAATCCATATTTTTGTGTCAAAAAAGAATTATAGTGCACCACAATAAAAACCCGTGTGTGGGGAGGATTTGAATTCAGGTCACTCCCCAAAGAGGCAACGAACCTCTCCACAACAGTATTGTTCTTTTCATTGCAAATTGAGTCTCCATTAATTTATTTGTATATATATAGGAGTTATAGCATTATAGCATTTTTGACAAAAAGGAATGTAGCGCCTTCTTACCAAAACCGTATGTGTGTGGTGGGATTTGAACTCATGTTACCTCCCAAAGAGGCAACGAACCTCACCACACCACCACTTCACATTTCATTGCAATTATGTCTACATTAATTTATATACATACGAGTTTCCTAACGGATCTCGAATTTTGGATTGGATCCCTGAATACTATAAGTTTATAAAACTCCCCAATTGGTTTTTGGATCATGATTGAGGTTATACAATGTTTGGATCTATTAAAAATCCAATCAAACTCCAACTGGGTTTCGGATCCATTCGGGATCCAAATCAACTTGCTATATCCAAATCCATATATTGGATTCGATATGGCCCTATTCAGATCCAAGATCCAATTGGATCCAATTCATTCGAAATATCATATTATTCTATCCATTCTGAAGAAAAATTTCCTTTTATTTATTTCTAAATTTTCTGAAATTTTTCAGGTTTTACATATCCTCAAAGATTCTTTCCTTTGAGGTTATTTTTCATCACGAATGCCCACACCATGTAGTTGGAGCCATTTAGCTTGAAGGATAGATCAATTTTTTGTTCGTGGTACAAGAGAGAAAGAGAAGAATGTGGAAGAACATGTCCACTTGAGTCACCACAAGCACCATGAACACACGAACACTTGATGATGTTTTCCCACAATCACGAACACTTGATGGCCACTTGGTACAAGACCAAGAGCAGTACGGCTCTGATACCATGTAATGAAGTATGCGAAATTACAACATAGTGCATAAGCACATACGCAAGTCCAAGAATGGACAATACAAAGGCACAATACAAGCACAAAAGTGCATACAAAGACTTCAAAGAGTCTTAGAACAAAACACAAAAGTAAAGAATAAAGACTTTATTGAATAGAAATGCTTAAGAAAGCATTAAAATACAAGAGAGGGATTAACCCCTATTTATACAAGAGAGCAAGGGGCATGGACTCTATTGGGAAGCCTCCAATAGAGTCGTTGGGAGCCCCCAACGGTCACAGATGTGATCGTTGGGGAGTCCCAATGACTCTATGGTCTTTTGACCATAGAGCCCATGTTCTATCTATTACATAAAGACTTAAAATAAATAAAATAAAAAGTAAAAAATAAAAGAAAAGATAAAAGGGTTACATTATAAGAAAAGACCAAAATGCCCTTCAAGGGCAATACAAATAACAACTACATATATATGATTGTATATATAATCATATATATAACCTATTTTTAACACACTCATGCCTAATCTATGATTGTGTTCAATTCGGCTATTAGTGCTTTCATACCCAAGCATTTCAGTTTTCCTCAATAGCTCCCATATGTACTTATTGTGACCAGAGAATCCCTTTCCTTGAAGTCAGAATTTGTATATCCAAGTAATGAAGAATCTCAAGCTCCTTTATGTCAAAACACTTCATGTAAATATCCTTTCAAGTTTTCAACTTTGCAATCTCTTCAACATCATCAACTATGATCGCAATACGGATATCTTCTCACCCTTGTTAGCGAAAAAAGTATGCTCACTAACACTCCTCTCATAGCCAAATTGGATGATAGCCTTTTTAATTCTCTCGAACACGGTTCTTCAAGATTGCTTGATCCCGTACATCATTTTCCTTGATTTGCACAACTTATCTTCATCTTACCACGCTAAACCCTAGAGGAAAAGATATACAAATGTCCTCATTTAGATTACCATGAAAAAGGGCATTTTTTACATACATTGGTAGAGGATCCACCCTCTATGAGGGGTCAAAGTAGTGAGCACCTTTATTGATGTGAGCTTAGCCACAGGAACAAAGGTTTTATGGTAAACCATCCTATAGGCTTAATTGTATCTCTTAGCAACCAATCTTCCTTATATCTCTTAATATATATATATATATATATATATATATATATATATATATATATATATATATATATATATATTTTTTAAACTTGAGACTTTGATAGTACACACCCACTTACACCCTACCAGTCTTCTTCCAATCAATAAGGAGGTTCGCATGTATCATTCTTCTTTTGTGCATCCATCTCATTCTTCATTGCATTTCTCCACTTTGGGATGCCTCAATGCCTCATCCACACTCCTAGGAATAGGATTTCACTCGAAGTTGGCCACAAATGCCTTTAATGCTCGGGAAGTACAACTATAAGACACGAGTCACAAGGTGAAAAGTCTTTTTCCCTTTCACAGTGACGCTGTCAAGGGGGTTATTTTGAGTCTCCTCACTTTTGCAATATCAAGATCTACTTTTGGAGAAACATCATTATTAGTGGTAGTGGCAGGCTCGAACATCACAACTTTTCTCTCCCCTCTCTTATACATTCTTAATTCTATACTATCTTTATCATTTTCTACATCCACGGTACTTTAACAAGTACCTGAAAAGACTAAAGGCAAACATATGGTAGACTCTACTTCCCCCTCAATGAACTCCCCTTCACTATTCAAAGTAAGATCAATCCTCAAAGAATGTGACATCCACAGCCACACATCTCCTTATATTGGTTGGTTCATAATGCTTATAACCTTTTCTGTGCAGAAGAATACCCCAGAAAAATACATTTAACATCTCTAGTATCGAACTTATATATAATATGTAAAAATGTAAGAATAACAGGTGCAACCAAATAATCTTGGGCCAACATGAAACATTTTGATTCAGAATCTAGAATGGCAAGAAATGATTTTCTCTGAAGGGCATCACTAGGCACTCTACAAATCAAATAGGTTGCAATCAACAGTGCATCACCCAACAACACATGGGGACATTTTTCCCTATCAAAGAGTTTTAGTAACATCACGTAAATGTTTGTTCTTTTTTCTCAACACCCACATTTTGTTGAGCCATATTAGGACAAGTAGTTTGAGGCTCAATCTCATATTTATTAAGGTAATCTCTCAGTTGTGTTGATAAAAATTCACCTCAATTATCTACTCACATACTTCAGTCAATACGCTTAGATAATAGCTTTGAAACCATCTAAAATCAACCTATGTTGAATACAAACCAACGCAAAATCAAAGTGCTTCAGAAACTACCAGAAGTGACCACAATTCATGATGTCACTTAGCGGCACCTTTTGAAGAAACCAACACTTAAAGCTCGATAGCTCTAATACCATCTTAAAAGTCTTGTGGCTATGTTTTGATGTATTTTGTAAGAGAAATAAGGCAAAAGAGGAAGAAGTAGGTAAGAAGAGAGAGAGAGAGAGAGAGAGTCGACATCACAACTCATTTAATACCTAGAGTATTTACGTTAGAGATCATCTTCCATTTATTGATGATAATAGTCTTCTAAAGAGAAAGAAATAGCATGCCAATACAATGTTGGGCTACAAAGACAAAGCTGCCCTTGTAAGAGAATATAAATCTAAAAAAATAATTAAAAAAATAGCAACTATATCTCTTTCAACACTACTGACCACTGAAGCTAATGCATTTAGAGGGGAAAAAAGGAATATATAAACACATTTTGTTTAATTACTTGCATTTATGCATGCATGTGTTGTGCATTCTATGTGTAGTACAAAGAACAAATGCCTTTTCTTTCTGTTCACAAATTGAAGAGGAGTGAAGAATGAAAGTACTTACACAAAAATCACAAGAAAGAACAACAGATACAAAGACAAGTGAAGCAGATCCCGTATGAGTTCCAAATAAAATGTATACACTGCCTTTCTTTCCCATTGTCCTTCCATAAGCATATCACTAACATAGAATGCATATTTGAGAAATGTGGAAACAGTTGCCGTCACCAGTATCATATATCTGAAACGAAAAGCATAATAGTTAGTGTTAGATGTTGAATACCTACAAATGGTAAACAATGTCAATGGAAGTACGCAAGAAACTACGTGAAACCATGTCTAAGCAATAAATTGATAAGAACTTCTTAATAACTCTACAATAACCATGAACCTTTCCTCTTCCCAAATACATGGTCAAAACACAATTTGGTGGAATTATGAGTTACATCAGTGAAAACCCTAGTTTCAAAATTCTATCATGATTCCATTTCAAGTTCATGGTTAGTTTATGAAACAGCTTCTTTGCACTTAAACTTCCTTAAGTTTTGAAGGGAAACAACTTAAGCAAAATGTTTTCCTTCCATAGTTTATTTTCAGATTCATAAATGGTTAACCCTAGCACATGAACATATGATACTAATCGACTTAGTTTTAAGCTCTCAGCAAACAAATACTCAAACAAAATATCAAAAAAATTGATAAGAAGAACCCAAGTACAAAGGAAAAATATCAAATGATCGCGATGTAATTGTCCACTTTGATAATCATCGCCTACATCACTCTTGGTACTCCATCTTTTCTTACATGAGTATGAGACAATTATCGACAGAATACTTTCCAAATATCAGAAAAAGTAGTCTTGCTAAAATTAGAGAGTACATTGGCTATGGCGTCCAGTCTTCGATTTGTGGAATGATAAGATGGCTATCCTCCAAACTGCCATAGTTATCACCATCTATACCTCGTGAGCGTGCACATGTTACCAAATAGGGAAAAAAGGGGGGAATTTTGAAAACAGGGGAGAACTCGCAAGCAATAATTCTAGCATGAAACAACAAAAATTAGGGCAGAACTGCCACCTACAACCAGATCAAAGTATGTTTTGGCATAAAAATCATAAATTTTGAATGCTTCGACAAACTCACTCGAATGAAAAGAAAAGGGAAACGGACGCCTCCCGCGTCCGCATCAAATGGGCGACGGAGCTGTACAGAAAGGCGCAATCCACGACGATCAGAAGCCCCAGGAAAGAAACAATCCTGACATGGGACAGCGTCGGGACTGTCGGGGTCGTCTCTATGTACTCGACCCTCTTCTGCGCCAGCCAGTGAAGCGCCTTGATCAGGAGGAGCGCCGTGACCATCGCCAGGAACGAAACCGAGAACTCCTCCCGGAAGATGGTGATGGCGAAGAGGATCTCCATGACCTCCCTCCACGACTGCTCGTTGAGCCTCTCGACCTCGGCCTCACGGAGCGAGCCGAGAAACACGCGCTTGGTCAGCTGCCAGAGGATGCACATGAGGACGAGACCCATATTGAGGAGGAGCACCAGGCTGATCTTGGAGGTGGAGAGGTAGACCATGGCCGGGTAGAATTGGCCCCTGCTGTTGAACGCATGGTATACGACGGCCACAGCACCGGCGAAACTGGCACCGGCATACGTTCTGAGCCTCATCGCGCCCTTCCAAAGCAAAAACAGGCGCTATACCATGTAAAGTCCTGCCGATTAACACCCGTTAGCTCCCACAATTCCAAACCCTACATATCGAAATAAACGACGTACGTTTTTAATGAGAAAAAGGACAACCAATCGATCGAAACAAATCCCAATTATCAATCGACCAAAGGAGAAGAGGGAAAAGGAAACCTAAGGCATCGGTTCGGTGGGTCTTTCTTTATGAAGGGAAATAGAGGGAAAGCTTTACCCGTCCGATGTGAATCCGGTGAAGGTTCGCCCCCTTACCCTTTTTTACCCTCGATCGAGGCTTCGCAATCAAACGTTTTGCAAACAAAAAATATGTGAACAGGGTAGAGGAAATTTCGGTCTTTCGTATTTTTCAGAGAGAGAAAGAGACCTCTCTTTTTTCGGTCGCTTGGAGGCAGACATGGGCTGCACATGAGCCAGCTCGAACCTAGACTAGCCTGTAGAACTTGGGCTCGTTACACTTTTTTTTTTTATTAAAGGCAAGCTGGGGTTAGGCAGACCGCTATCAGATTCTATTTCAATCAAAAATAATCATTACTAAGTGGACCAATAAGGGGGATGATCCTTCCAACATTTTTTTATCCCCCTTCGCTTACTTAGCCAAAAGACGGGCTATGTGGCTAGAATTAAATTTGAGTTTCTGTACAATTAATTTATTACAGCTATACGAAAAGTCCATCACTTCCTTAGGTATGATGCGTACATGATTTCTACCATTCAAAATTTTGTAAACTGCGACCAATAGATCAGTCCAGCCACATACTAAAATTATTTTGGATCTTGGGTCTATCATAGACAAAATTCTTGGCCACCCACTCAATTATTTTGCCTCCAAAATTTCATCAAAAGTGAAGCACCCTGTTGCATGAAGTATCCGGTGTGGTTCCTAATTGTGAATCTCACAAACTATGCATTTTGAAATATAACGAGAGCCAGCAAGATAAGTTCCTCCAACGTATTGCTGTCACTTCCACGGAGTTGCTGAGGACTCGTAGTACATGTTGGCTGATTATCATGATACCTTCTTTCAAAATTTGGTTTAGGGTTTTTATTGTATCTCCAAAAGTTTGAGAATTGTGCATCCTCCAAATAACCCACGTGAGTGGAGTTTGGGATTTGAACTTCCGACAGATCGCACGTTTGGATCATGGCATTGAACTGATCGTTGTCCACATGTTCGAACTCGGATCCCACTCTTTCCATCGCATACTTGGTAGGGTTCCAATCCCCGAAAATGATTCATGGGTTGCATCTTGGATGTTGGGCTAGTTGTTGCCAAAGTTAGCATTTTTTTGCAGCTTTGTTCCTGTAATAAACCCCTGTGGCCACCACTACTTCGTTTTGTTGCTCGGTTATCACAGTCATAAGTTGATCCAAGCTCATCGTAACCTCCACCTTGATCGTCGTTCCAGATACAAAGTATCTTATTGTTTTCAACAACATTGAAATTTCTTACCATCTCCAAACCTAAGAACTCCTTTACGAGATGCTTAAAAATTTCATGAGTGGTTTTGTTTCTAATAAAAATGTCAAGTCAATTCTTTGTAGGCTCAGAACTTCTAGTATTTGTCGGAAGGCCCACCGATTGTAACGCTGGAATTTATATCAAGAAATTTTTGAGAATTTTTTTTTTTAACCAACGAAAGGGATATACAAGCTATTTGCAAACCTGATAAAAACTTGGGTGGATTACAATCAAACAACAACACACACATGATTGAAATAGAGTTTTAAACAAATCATTCATTAATTTAAAAAATATTCAAATATTTAAAATGCCCAAGAACCAAAACATGAGCCAAGTATTTTGAAGGAGGGCTCATTACCTTAAAAATGGTAAAAGTGAGAGGTCAAACCATGCCCCAATAGGTAACACTTTACCATATAAAAAGAATAATAAATTTTAAATACTCAAAGCATACAATGAACATATCAATCGAGCACATATCACTGATCCAGATTATATGCATACACATTTGAGCATACAGGTAACTAAACAACATTATCTTACTCTTTGATTCAGTATTTGCATTTAAACTCTTTAGCAAGTAATATCATGCACCATTGCATACATTTATTTTATACATCTTAATATAAAACATGTGAATCATGTGAACCATGTTAACCTCATCTTTAATGCATTGTTTCTCTTTTCTCGCCTTGTAAGGGTACACTTTCAGGGACTCAGCTTTGATCTAACCAATTCGATAGAGGATTCGTTATGCCATATATTTTATTAACTTCATAGACTCATAAAGATCTCCAAACACTCACTGAATTGGCCAATTGTCGAGAGATACTGTAATGGTTGAGGAAATTGATTTTTACTCTTCAAAGTCGTTGAGCTACCTACATAGGCTTTATCAGATAGTCCTGGTTCTCTATGTAGAGGATGAAATGCCTAGGAGATGCCTTATTCTCTAAAACAATATTTATTTTCTCGATCGTGTGTATCGCCTACCCTCTCTAAGATAGACAATTTGTTTAAACAGGTTACTTAATGTTGCTTAATTATACATAACAATTAATTCAAGTGTCTTAGCACCAAGGACTCTCCATCTCGAGCCTCCACTCAGGACGCTCTCACAACCAACTTAACATAAACCTTAACTCATTCAAAACCAGGCTCTCAAGAACCTATCATCGTCCCAAAATACCCATGAGCCATAACTCGTGGTAACATACTCTCCTCGGGAGTACCCTTGAGTCATACATCCCTTGAGGTCTAAGTGCGTGAACATTTATAACAATTATTATGAGATGGTGCACATAAACACTGCAATGATTCCAGAGAACCCAAGCTCATTCATGAGCCATGTACACATAGGGTCTCTCATAACCGACAACACATACCTCATGATATGCATACACCACTTAATATATGATGCTCATGCCATAACATAAACTATTTATGCATCCCTCTTACCATTCAACATTACATATGGTTCATTTCATTGTGCATATTATAAGCACAACATTCATCATGACCATCATGCATAAACACTTATCATGTAGTCACGCATCAATTTCATGAAAATTATCATATTGTACACTGATCCACAAAATGACCATGCAATGAAAGAATAATATACATTAAAGCACATTGGTTTACAATTCATTATTCAAAAACAGAAAATAACATAAATCACCCTATTATCACAGGCTTTGTCATGGTTCACACAGAGCTCATATTAATAAGCACAAATTTTGAATAACACCTGCATTTGTCCCCTAACATCTCCAATTTACAGATCAAGAAGATCTATTATATTTTGACCATATAAATTCTCAGACCGAATCTGGTTTTTCTATTGAATTACATAAGTATAAAATTTTAGTCCCAGAAGAAATAGCGATTTACAGGAAGGTTTATATTTTTATTATTTTTTTTATAATAGCATTATCTATTACCTTTTATCATAATCCACTCTTGCTGCAAAACTCTTTGTCAATAGTTTTAAAATTATTTTGGACCAGACCCCTATCGTGAAATTTCACAAGTCCTGATTTTCTACAAGTAACAATTTTTTGTCATCTTCGACAAAATTCTGGTACTTACTGGCAAGAGTTACAATTTTTTCTTTATTTTTTATGGGATATTAAAGATGTCAAACAACACAAAAAGACTAGTTAAAAAAATCCATAAAACATATTTACTAAATTTTTTATGCTAACATCTACCAGATCCGGTTCTATACATAGGCCAAATTTCCTGGTTCATGTTATAAAAGCTATAACCCTCAAAAGATGGACTTTTTAGCCAAACCCTGTTTACTAGGACTTCGTGTATATGTCTACATAACTCACATA
The DNA here is from genome assembly GCF_984573655.1 of Nuphar pumila. Taxonomy (NCBI): domain Eukaryota; kingdom Viridiplantae; phylum Streptophyta; class Magnoliopsida; order Nymphaeales; family Nymphaeaceae; genus Nuphar; species Nuphar pumila. The sequence continues at coordinate 7,843,195 of NC_143254.1, read as the reverse complement.
AAAGGATTTCCTCATAATCTAATTTGTTTGGGTGCTATAATTTTTCTACTGACATCATATAGTTAAAAAAATATCAACTGCATATAGCAAAATTCTGAACTATTACTTTTTAATGAAAACACATAAAAGAATACATCTATCATGGATTTCTAAGCATGGTACACACATAACCTAACAAGCAAGATATTGTAACATGTTATAGAAATCAATTCATGCATTAAAACATAACCATCATTATGCTTTTGCTAAGATCTAAATCACATATTTAGAAAAATACCATTTTCACGAAACAACATAGGATTTAATAAAACCTATTTTATTCTAGATTTGTTAAGTCATCTTACACATTAATTTCATTATCATACATCATCTAATCATGCATATAAATCAGTAAACAATCATATGAAAAATTGATTTGCATCTAAACTACAATACTATGTGATTTTTCCGAAACCGATTTTGGTAAAACCTTGAATCAAACCTTGATTTTCTAATAATCAATATTTTTAAAATATATCAGCACGAGGTATGTCAAGTACAGACATTTAAAAGCTCTCTAATGCAAGATCTAAGGGTAATCCACCATAGATCACCATGGATCTTGATTTTACATTCTTCACGTACCCAAAAATCATTTTTAAGCCTATACGATAGAGGTACTGGTGTGAGTTTTATGAAAACCCTTTTTAAAACAATATTTTTAATAAAAATCCAGTGAAAGCCAGACACCAAAAATATAAAAACCGGCTCGCACGAGTGGTGGAGTCCGGGTCGATCTCAGGGAACGGAAAATACGTTGTATTCAATCACACAATCTAAACTACTCTTTATTGCCAAAATAAAAGAATTAATTAGATAATTAAATAACTAAGGGAGTACGGCCCTACGTAGAGGGCTTAAACAAAATAAATGAATGGTTTTATTACAGACCCAATTAATAAAATAAAATAAAACCCTAATCTAAAAAGAAAAGAAAAGGCTTCAGTGCTTCAAGTCTTCTTGTCCCTTCTTGAGGTAAGGTATGTTTTCTTGAACTTTTGCTTTTCTGAGGGTACACTTAGGTCACAAAAAGGGCTCTACCACACTTTCCAATGCTTCCCTGCAAAACACAAAACAAAACACGTGGCAGAACCAAGAAATCTACGAGACAATCTAGGATAAATGTAGAGAAAAATCACAAAACATGCTTTTAAAAGACATGACTACTATGAACAACTATACTAAAAGATGAAATAATAAAGCAATGATCTAACAAAATTCGAGAACTAGTTTCTAATACGCTCATTAATCCAAGACATGATTTCAAGAAAGCAACTAATGATGAATTAACTAAATTAATATGACGTGAGTGATAAATGGAAGGTACAGTTCATCTAACGAAATTTGGAAATAGACTAATAATAGGCTAACTATTCAGGCTATGCTACCTACTTAATGAATAATAGCTAGAAAGTAAAAACGGATGCAACAGTTTATGCCCTATGCTAACATTATTGGTAACATTAAACTAAGCTAATCAAATTATTGTGAACTAACACAACCTTAAACTACTTACCATATGCTGAAAATAATGACAGACATGCTAATGCACTCCTAATGGGTTATCAATGCACGTAAACACAGTAAACAGGGAATCGGCTAAACTTTTATCAACTAACATAACATGGTTTTATTTGTTTTGTTTTTTTCAAAATAACTAAAACAAATACTGAACTAATAGCCTATTTCAAATAAATTTAATCTAATTTAATCTACTAACTAAGTTAAGCAACTTAATCACTAAGTCAAGAGACACAAAAAGAACGGCTGCTGAAGAAAACAGTTATCTCTATAATCTAAAGTGCAACCAGACTGACAGACGTGAAGTTATTCTAAAACAGATCTAACTTAACATGAATAAAAAAAACAAACAAAACTGATTAGGCATATAAGAAACCACTGCTAAAACTTACTCTAATGGACTGAAATAAACATTTCTTAACGCTATGCAGGGCTGATCTAACTTTGCTAAAACCACAGACTCGATATAATACCCTAATAACCTTAATCATGCTGAAACTGAAAACAAAACATGCTGACACACATTTGACATGGCTGAAACTAATGCAATGGAAAGAAAAGAAAACAATAAATTAACTAATTACAAAATACGTGACCAATGAAACAAGGAAGCACCAAATACATTGAACATGCTGAAACTAAATACAAAAAATGCACAGACTAATAACGTATGACTGAATAGACTAAACAACAAAAAATTGATGCTTACCCAAAACGCTGAACCAAAAAAAATATGCATAACCGAGTGGCCCGGCTGGAGTGGTTGCGAAGAGAGTGGTCTCTCCCCATGAAATCCACACGCTGCCTTTTTGTGTGCTGGAAAAATAGAAGAGACTATGAACTGGCTGGTGGAGAAAGAGAGAGAGAGAGAGAGAGAGAGAGAGAGCTTCAAAGTGGGCTGCGTGAATTCCAACGTGAGAGAGCCCTTTTTTCTGCTGTAGAAGACTACTTATAATATTAAATTAGGGTAAAAGAAAAAATTTCAAAACAAGTTCACAATTTTCAATATTTTTCAAAAGACCCATTTTAGTAAAACATGTTTTATTGTCTAAAAACAAACAAACAAACTAAACTGATTAAAAATTAGCTAATAAAAACCTAAGCAGACTAAACTATGATTAAGACATTCGAACTATAATAGAAACACTAAAAAATATATATATATGCAGGGAAAGCTTTGAAAAATACGATTTTCTGATAAAATTCAATTCAATGCAATTTCTCAGAACTAACAATAAAAATGGGTTTTTAGAGCGATTTTAACACGGATCATGCATAAATAATGATTAATAAAATGCAAATATTATGCATGATCAGGTACCTACCGAAAATCACAAGAACCCAAACAAAGACCATGTAGATGGTTGGATCGGTTGGTTGTCACCCTCCTCCAAGTTGCAACTCCTACAAGGTACAGCTATTGCACCCCATTTCAGCCCTCCAATATGTGTGAAAGAAGGTGGAGAAGAGAGGTGAAAGAGATAACAAATGGGGGGAGAGAGAGAGAAAGAGAGCAATAAAGGAAAAAAAGAGGGTGTGGAGTGAGAAAGGTTTTAAATAACCCCTCCTGCCTCCCTCCACAATATGGTAGGTCCTCTCCTACCTTCTTTCTATATCCATTATTTCTTCTTACTTAATTTTTAACTTTCCATTTTTCTTTATCTTTTGTTTTCTCATTTTATCTATTTAATATAGCAAGTGGGGACGTCCCACGACCTTGGCTATATTGCCATCTTTTCTTTTCCAAATGGGAGCCCATGCCACATGGACTCCCCTCTTATGCAAGAAGTCCCACCAAGAGGAGGGCGTCCCACCTTGGACCCCAATCATACCAAAAACATATATATAATAATCCTAAGACTACCTAATTGCAATCCTTATTTTATTTTTTTGATAAGTTTTGACTTTGTTTACCTTTATTTGTTTTATGTTATGGAAAGTGGACATCCAGCCACATAAGGATGGCCCACTAGGGTGGGACGTTCTACCCTAGGCGTCCTTCTTACCTATTTTAACTAGGCACAAAAAGGGTCTAAGTCTAATTCTATTACTAATTGACATAAGTGTGTAATTTAGAAAACTTATTATTATTTTGACTTTTGTTTCTAAGTAGATACTTTCTAGAAATTTTCACAAATTTCATAGCATAGACATTACCAAGTAGAATGCGCCCACATAGGGGAACGTCCCATCCACTTGGACCCTTTATTGAAATTAACTTAAATTAAATTTTAAATTTCATTTGATTTAAAATTCTAAATAGATTTTTATTTTGGATCTTGAATCCAATTATGATCCAAAGCAATTTAGGTAAACTCATATCCATAAACATATATGATCTCAATTAACCAAAAACCCAAAATTCACATTATATTGTATTTAAATTCTAAATGTAAATTAAGCCCTATTCAACTTTGAATATAACTCAAATTTTAACTCTGAGTTAAATTCAAATTTTATTTTAACTTTAGATAAAAATTTAATTATCTTGAAATTATATTTTGAATAAATGTACCGCATGAATTCTAACTAACATGCATATTTAAATAAATAAAAGTTATATTTAAGATAATAAATCATATTTATTTATTTAAATAATTGCCAAAAAATTTCTGGGTATTACACTGATGACAAAGCCCCCTTATGTTCCATGAAAGGAGCTTCATTACAAATCTTGAAGGAGGGGGGAGGTAAGAGAAAATGACAAGCATTTCCTTGCTCCACTCATCAGACTCCCTTGACTCTCTGCTAGTATTTTAAGCATCTTCTACCAGTAGTTGATCGTTTCTCGAGTCATTCTAGTCAACCTGGGACTCCGAACTCATCGGTAGCTCCCCTTGGTTATGGTCGACCTTATTAGGGCTCCGGCATATTGGAGAGCCTTTTCGTTTAAAGGCAGGCATAGGGGCCAGAACCGGCACCTGCATTTTCCTTACCATGGGTTCCTTTACGTGGAGCCCTTTTCCGATTCTTGGACCAGGTCAATATGTTTGCATGAATATCCGCCCAAGGATCTGTAAGACCCATCCTGTTAAAATGTAGCAGTAACAGGATGGGGGTTGAAAAGCCTGGTGGAATGTCCAATCCAGGATCAACATCCTTTAACTATTTGGTTGGCTCATCTTTTAAGATTAGAGAAGCTTCCATAGTTACATATCTACAAGCCAGATGGCCCAGCTTGACCAATAGGTGTTGGCATGCAGAGGGTTGTTTTGGGATTTGCAATGAGTCTCTCTCTCTCTCTCACCCAACCATGTCTATAGGAAGTTTTGATCAACAATGGTCATGTCTATTGTAACATCTGCAAATTTTATTTATTTTAATGTTTAAATCTGAGCAAAACTCAAGTTAAATATTTGGGTTAAAATCATGTTAGATTCAGGTGAAATTCAAGAATCCTAATTGAACTAGGACTCTAATTAGATTCGTTATGAGTTGTATATCTCGTAGAAGATCAGATTTGGTGAGTTTCGATTTAGGTTGGTTCTAAAAATGCATTTTTCAAAATGGATCGACATTCATTTTAAGTTTTTAAACTTGGATTTGATCTAAAAATGGATTTTTTAAAATTAACCAAACCGTAGTAAGTACCCAACTCAGTGTTCTTGTAGGGCCCAGTGGGTCACACATAGCCTAGTGGGGCACCACGTGTCAACATGCATGGGGGGCAGGCATAGGGTTGTGGAGGTGGACAGGGGTGACGATTCCATAATGTATAGAGAATTCCTGGTGGATCCCAAGTCATTTGTTTTTTTAAAGTAATGGATTATGGATAGGTCAAATATGAATCCAAACCTTAGTATTTGAATCCAATACGGATTTGGACCCTTAATTTAAGTAGTGAATTTGAATTTAATTAATGTTAATTAGATCCAACCGAATTGGGCTGGATATATAACTCATGATATATGGATCCAATCTCACTAGTTTGGACTCATGTGGGACCCACTTAATGCCTTAGAGCCCATATGGATGAGACTCTTAACAAATGAGAAGAGCATCTTTGACTTAGAGTTTTTAAATAACAAAAAGCTGGAAAACAACTTTGAGGGACTCTCTTTCCCTCTATTCACACGATTTTGGATAGGGAGGGAGATAGAGACTCTCATAACGTGAATAGGGTGGAGAGGGCCCATAAAAGAAACCCTCTCACATGCCCCTCACTCTCTATCTCGTATTACCTCTCTCAAATCTCTCTTCTCCATCTTTTTCTTCTTCTTCATTGTCATTAGATCTCCCTTATGAAGGTGGTGAAGCCTTGTATCAATATCGATCATCCAATGATTTTTCAATCTACGTGATTACGGTAGAAATAATTTTACCTATAGTCGTAGATCGAATGCAAGTGCATAGATCATGTGTCTTGTCGATTCTATTGGATGATCCATGGTGGATTAGACCTGAGACGAGTCAGAAAAGTATTTTAAAATTGTTTTTGAATCACTGTCATGCTTTGAAAAGGATTAAAAAACACATTTTCAATAAAACTATGCCTGAACACCCAAAACTGGAAAATTGAGAAGTCTAGAGCATATAGTTTTGTGTTCCTACATAAATTTAGATTAGTTTGTATATAAACCTCGATGTATTCAGCATGTATTTTGTTTCAAAAAATATCTTTTGTAATTTATTGTGTTCTTGCATGATTAAAAGAGAAAAAATACATGTTTATGAAAAAACACATATTCATGCCTAGTCTATGCTATATCTTGACGTAGGATGATAGATTTCATTTTGGTTTAGCAAGATTAAATGAATATTTGTTATATTTCATGTGTTTACAACATTAATCATGGTTCTATGAGTTTATTTTGTGCATCCCATGATGATTTATCTCGCTATCATCTTAAACTATGTATTCTATGCACAAATCATGAGTTATAATGACAATGTAAGATTTGTTACATGTTTTATGATCATGTGATGATTGTCGTGAGCCTACATGGTGCGTAGGTATGCATGGCTGTAAATCAGTTTTGCATGTTGAAGCATGTGTATCCTTATTTTAAGTATATTTGATTTATGATGCACATGTTGTCCTGATTTTTTTCTAATCGACACGTTATGATAGAAAAATTATAACTCTCAAACTAAACTACTTCTGGCCAAATCCTTTTATGAGAGCCTTATAGGCATCTGGTAGGTATCACATAAAAAACTTAGGCCCCAGTTGTAGTACAAAATTGAGGGTTATATTTGTTACAACACAAGACAAAAATTTTGTCATGTATGCAAAGTAAGTTTCGATAGTCGGTCTTGCAAAAAATCTCATTAATCAATTGTTTAGTATTTATGATTGTTTTTTTGATATGTTACAGTTGCCATATGAATGAATATAGAAAAATAATAGAAAAAGTTAGATTAATTACCTATGAATCCCAAAATCCCATACAAGTTTGGTGAAATTTAGGATTCAGCAAAAAAAAACTGAAATTGGAACTAGCTCAGATAGGGTCGGGTCCATAAAAGTTAAAAAATTAATTTCATGGATTTTTTCAACGAAATTAGATTCATTTGAAAGCTAATAAGTATATCTATCACACAAAAAATTGAGAGGCTGAGATTCCTTGTGGATTTAGTCCGGTGATTGTTTCTTTGTAAAGTAAAATTATGTTATGTTCTGACATAACTGAAAATGGTTTCTAGTTCATGAATTTCTATGGGCAAATAAATTTGGTTTTATTTGAGATATCACTTGGATATAAGAGCTAACAACCTCTGGTATGACTGTGAATTTATTGAGGCTTTGATATACTCGCTAGGATGACCTAACAAACCCATGAACAACACTAAAATTTTGTTATATAGAGTCCTTGGTTTGAGACATGTCATGTATTGTGAACTTGCCTCATTCTAAATCTTATGCTTACTTATTATATGAAATGTTAATCATATATTTTTTAATATGCAATGTTTCATGTTTATGTTGTATGCAAGCATATTTATAATTTATGCATGATAACTGCATGTTAGCATGCGAATTTGAGCATGATAGATGGGTTATGTAGTGTGCATTGACATATATGTAATATTTTATATTATTTGTAGTTCATGCTATGTTAAAATGAGTCTCATGCATAATGTAGAAAGGTATATGGCATGTGATGTATTGTAAGTCATATAAGGCATGCATTCACTGGGCTCGTGAATGATTCAGGTTCAGTGGAACCATGGGTGCTAGTGAGTAGCAAATTAAATATATAATTGACATGTTCATATACACTTAAGCCTCAAAGAGACACTATTGGCTCAAGGCTACCCATATGGTGTAAGATCGCGAAATCGATTTTGAATTGCTACAAATTACTCGTGTTGTATTGTAGTCTTCGGAAGATGACCGAGCTAAGAAAGTCTTAGTGTTGGAAGCACTTAAACAACCTTAAATAAATAACACTTAGTAGCTTATTCAATCCATGACTACTCTGGAGAGGGTGATCGGTACACACGACCGAGAGAAAATGTTATTAATGCTTTTAGAGAGTAAAGACGTCTCCATGGGTTCTCCATTCTTGGACATAGTCCATCGCCTTATAGGGTAGGAATCAAAATTACACACGGTTTATTATGGGTTCTCACAATCAGAAACCACCCTAGTAAAAGTTTGCATATTCTTTAAATCTTTGGGATAATTAAAAATACATAGAATAATAAACCTCTCAAATGAATATTGAGTGAGAGTTAAGTCTTTGGAGTGTATCCCAAGTAAGAAAAGAAAAACAATATAACAATGCATTAGAATGTTTACAAGTACATCGGTGTCATGAGTTATGTATATTTATGTATTTCATGCATATTTTATAATAAAATGCATAGGTAGTGAATATTGGTCCAATAATTACTTGTGATCGGGATTTCTAACAGGTGTGGTTTGCAAGTGCTCTTAATTGTGGGTAAGATTGGTCAATTAAGAATGTTTATGATCTTATTGCATTATGTGAAATCTTGACTCATATTGTGTATATTTATATGTCATGAAATTATCATGTTATAAATGTTTTGGATTATGAAAAGATGTATTCTTTTTATGCTTATGTTGTGTGATATTTTATACTGGAGTTATTGTTAATGCTCATGCTTTTAGCATTTTCATGTAGTGAGTAAGTTAATTGGTGGTGGTGGGAGGTTGAGGGTGGTGCCAAGAGAATCACATTCTTTTTAGGTTTTGGAGATGACTTAATTTATTTTATTAGTTATGATTTGGTCATTTTATTGAACTTGTAAATTCTGATTAAGTGAGATTAGTAATTTAAGTTATTTAAATTTAATTAATGGTTTGATCGATATAGTTTTAGTCTTAAAACATGTGAGTTGAGAACGGTAACTCACCCAAAGCTTAAACAGTATTTAAAATAATTTTAGTTGTATTTTATGAAAATCATGTAAAAGAGAATTTAAAAAATTCTTAATTTTTTAAATTAAAAAGCTTGGGGCGTTACATTTGTATCCATCATCGCCGTCTGGTTTCCGGTGTTGCTTTTCGATGATACCTGTAGCCAGGAAAGATGATCGGCTTAAGACGGCTTTCCCTTGTTGGTTTTGGATCTACCAGGTTTAGTGTTTTTATGTTGGCATAATTTTTGGCATGAGGTCGCACATCTCTCCATCGTCGATAGCATGCTCGATGATTGCCTCCACCATTTCCTCCTCTTGGGGCCCTGTCATTGTTGCCTTAGTTGTTACCTGGCTCTATTGGAGCTTGCAGCTCCTGCTCACCCTCCTGATTTGTTTCCCCCTCCCTTTAAAGTGTTGTGGATTGATCACCGCGAGAGATTGCAGGGGTTCCGGAAGACCTCTTGCTGGACGACAAGCTACGCGAACCTGAGTCCAGCCATGTTGTGGGGTTTCCTCAGTGTTTGTCTTTGGCACTGGTTTGAGCCCACAATGATATGCATAGTGAGCAATCGATCCACATCTTAGGCAAAACTTGATGATATTCTCTTAAACCACTTCCTGCAGGTATGTTGCTCCACTTTCTACTTTGGTTTCTACGTATGGTTGTGGTTGAAAGTCAAGAGGGGCCTCCATTCTTACCAAGGCATAGTGCTTTCTTTCCTTTGTTCTTGTGTAAATGTTGGTGCCAACATATTTGCCTCTGATCGCCCCACATCTTGGTCAAAACTTGATGCTATTCTCATAAACCGCTTCCTGCAGGTATGTTATCAATTTCTACATATGGTTGTGGTTGAAAGTCAAGAGGGACCTCTATTCTTACCCAGGCATAGTGCTTTCTTTCCTTTGTTCTTGTGTAAATGGCAGTGCCAACATATTTGCCTCTTATCGCCTCTGTGATTCACACAAAGATGTCCTCCGACCACAGTTCAGGGGAGAGGTCGAGTAGTTGTATCCAGAGCATAAGTGTGGAATTGATCTCTAGTAGGATCAGCACTCTCGGCCTCTAGCGGTTTGTGACAGTTTTTTTCGGTGGCATGCCAGGCACCTCTACCAGATATGATCCTATATTGTTCTTCCGATTTAACAGATATCAAAAAGAGTTTGTCCCTCAAAGTTGATAACGACAATCCCGACGATTGAGGCCACTAGTCTATCAGGGATTCGAACATGTACTGTTAGGAGATGCTTTTGTCGCCCATCCTTCCTGAGAATCCGGCAATGGCGGTCCATTTGAGTGGCTCCAGAAGTTGCTCATAACGACTTACCGAGATTGAGATTTTCGATTGAGCATTTATGGGGCTTACCCTGTAAGCCTGTTAAGAATCTCCCTCTTCTTTCCCTCAACAATACTCGCTCAGGATTAGTTTTGGGTTTGATTCATAGGTGAGGAAACATTCAATGTCTCACTACTGCTCTCTGTAGGAACTCTCCTCTCTTCATTGATAGTAGCATGACCCACCAATGGTGGCCAGTCACTGTGGATTGTTCATGTTACCGTTACTGTGTTTCCCTCTTCTTCCGTCTCACCTTCCTGCATCCGCGTGGTCCACAGTTCACCCTTCGATCAACTTGGGCTCGTTACATGTTTAACTTGGGCTCGAGTTTGAGTCAAGCTTGAACCATATTATTCAAGCTTGAGTCAAAATGGATCTGGGCTAACTCGCGATTGGCTGGGGCAGCATCAGGGATGACAAGATGAACCCATGGGAAGTACGATGCCATCCAAGGCTTTGTTTGGGAGCTGGTAGCCGAAGCTAGTTAGGAGCGCAATTGTGAAATTCTCAAAGGATAAGTCCCACTTCTTAGTAAGCTGCTTGGGAGCACCTTAAAATGTTAGAGACCATCGGAAGGCCATTGAAGATGGCATCAATATCATAGTTGCAAACTCCCACCACCCTGCGGTGGCAGTCGGTTTGTGGAAATGGTGTCCATAAGTGCACTCTAAATGCCCCTACTTACCTTTTTTTCCTAGCTCCCAAACAATGAATGATGCTGAGTTTTCCCTACTTCCTCTCCACAGTGCTCAGACGATGGGCTCCCAAACAGAGCCTTAGGCTCAGTTTGGGAGTAGGGCAACCAAGGAATTGAGAGGGCGTAGAATAAGACGGTCACATATCGTGACAGTGTCCAGGATTTGAACGAGAAGGGAGTCGAGGGAGGTGTGAATATCAGCTGGGAATCAGCCAACTCCAAATCCTAGATACTTTAAATTTCCAACTCTTCTCAGGAGGTATTTACGATTCATTGAATCACAATGATTCTTGTGAGCGCTTGATTTTTTTATGGTTAATTTTTTTTTACAGCATTTGCATGAATTAATCCCCTATTCACCACGCCTCCCTCCCTTCTTGGTCTATATATATGTGGACTTTCGTCCATGCTGCTTACCTAAAGTCTCCTAAACATTGTCTTCCTCTCTCATTCTCAGTATGAAAACGAAGGAGTTGATACACTATTTGTAAGGCTATATGGCCATGAGGTGATTGTTAGGGGTATTCCAACAGTCACAATGTCCAAAACTTGAACTCCTTACAAGTTTATAAATGCAGTGAAAGGGTATGAAAAATATACAAAAACAGTAACAAAAATGGTTACAATAAAAGCATTCAAATTATAAGTGAGTTGAGAGTGTGGATCTCCTTGGCGATTTCGAGTGTAACGTGTTCTTCACCTTATAGCAATTCTGCATTCGAGCATCCAAGTACTAGCATTGGTATCAGAGCGGGTTCGACAGATTCCTAACAGTGATGGAAGCATTCTGTGCATGCGAGTGTATTGACGCAGGATTCAAATGCTTGTGACGCCAGACTGGAACACCCCTTTCATATTTGGGACTAAAAAGAGGAACATAAAAATTAAAAAATTGAAAAGAGCAAAAGGTCAATTTTTATTTTTTGTTTTAAACAAAATAAGTGAACCAAGGATTTTTGATTTGCGTAAACTTGAAGAAAAAAAAGAAACAGGCGAAAAGTAGAGGGTTGGTTCGGCCCTCTTCGGTTTCATGGGTAGAGAAGAAGAAATCATCACTGCTGGTGATCGAACACCGGTGGTGGCCCGATCATTCTCACCCTTTCTCTCTCTGTGCGTCGATCGACAGAATTCTTCCTGGCCCAGACCACCTAATTTCACAATAGGGGTTTGCTGCCCTCTTCCCTCCTTTTTGGCATCCACCCTTTCACCGGAGAGAGACTATAGCGGCAAAGGGCGGAGACTAAAAAAAAAAATTAATCATTGCTCGCAGGGCATATGGCTCCACCGGAGAACGAAAAAACTCGCTTGAAATCCATTTCGCACAAGGTTTTTTGCTAGTTCATCGGCAAAAAAAAACATGGCTTCTGCTTTACTAGACCATTCACCGCCTACAGCGGCAGACGAACGCAAAACAAAAATAAAGAAGAAGAGGGGAAAAGGGGCTTTTACCTTTGTCGGTGCCTGGGCATCGCCTGACAGGCTGGAGGAGGTAGCAGAACCTCCTCGTCCTTGTCGCCGCCATCAACCATTGAAAGGTAGGATGGTGACTCACCAAAAAATCTCACACGTTGGTGCTTCTCCGAGTAGAGGGCGACTCAAACCCACCCTCAGGCAGTGGCTCATCGGTAGAAACATCGAGTTGCCACTCATTGCCGAAAAATCCCTCGTCGAAAAACTCGATGTTGCTCCAACTGTCGTTCTTCTCTCTCAAAGAAAAGAACAAAGAAAAAAAATAGAAAGGGAACCCTAATCGGGTTTTCCCTTTCGATTTTTGCATATAAGCTTTCACTTATTAAAAAAAAATCAGTTTGAAACTGAAATTTCCTAAAAATTCTAAAAAAAGGGCCTCTTTAACATGTTAATTTGAGTTTTTTTTTCTGAAAAACAGAAAAGCAACACACTAATTTTTCTGAAATTATAGAAAAGTGGTTCTCTTCTTTTATGTTAAACTTAGGAAATTTCAAACATATATATAGTTTGCTGGATAATTATAGAAAGGCTACTGATATTTTTTAAAATTACAGAAAGAGTGTTGAATCTCTCTATTTAACTCAAAAAAAAATTAGTTTGAAGTTTCTGTTTTCATTTTTGCTTGGAAAGACTTCTGCTTTTCTGAAAATTATAAAAAAGTGGTTTATCTTTTTTGGTAAACTAAAAAATTTTAGAAAGTGTTCTGCTTTATTGAATTTTTACAGAACATAGCATTTAATCTTTTTTGATATTACAAAAAGCAGGTTAAAAACTTTATGTTTAACTCAAAAAGTTGTAGAAAGATGTTTATGTGTTTTTGCTTACATAAAGTATCTTCTTTTGTTTTCTAAAATTACAGACAAGTTGTCTTGAGTTTCTGAAAATCACCCAGTGTTTGTTTGTGTTAAAAGTATTTAGAATTTAACATTTGTATGCATATTCTTGCATGTTTAAGTATCTTATTACATGCTAAATTCATTTAGAATTATCAAAAGTAGTTACATTTACAAATATTAGTTGAAATAAACTTTATTAATTATAATATTTATTTATAATTAGGAATATGGAAAATCGAATAGTCATGGTTGAGTTGTCCGAAATTTAAAAACTCAATGGAACAAATTTTTTAATGTAGAGAAGTAAGATAAAATATCTATTAACATATGACAAGACCCTATATGTATTGAATAATGTAAAATCTTCATTAACTGATAAATCGAGTGAAGAAGAGAATAAAGCTCATAATAAGTTTATCGAAGATGATCAACTTGCTTGAGCAACTCTTCTAACATTTATACAAGATGACCTCATTTGAGTATTTGAAGACTTTGACACTGCAAAGAGAATGATGAAAGAAGTTAGAAAGAAGTATGATATGACTTCAGAAACCCACATTCAACTCCTTCTGAAGTAATACAATTCATGCATGATGAAAAAGTCAGATAATGTGAATCAATTGCTAATAATAACTAAGGACTTAGTCATAGCTGAAAATGATATTCCAAAGCGAATGCAAATTTTCACCATACTAAACAACCTTCCTCCAACTTGGAAGATGGTGTCAATTGCCATAAGATTAAACCAGAAAAATCTTACTCTAACTGAGCTCCCTTTGCAATTAGGTCTTGAGCAAGAGCACTTGTCAAAAGATAGGAAGGGAGAAGTCATGAATACCCAAGAATCCTTATCAGCAACCTCTTACAAGTTCAAGTCTAACGACATATTCTTCAAGAAATTTAAGAAGAATAAATTCAACAAGAAGTGTCCAATGCAAATCAAGAACTCCAAGATTACAACCAAGGGAGCATGTTTTTCTTGTAGAAAAGTTAGGCATTTCAAGAATAATTTCTCAAATAGAACCAAGAAAGAGAATCTATAAAAGTAAGTAAATGAAGAAAAAGAAATAGTCTACACTATGTCTGGATCATTGATCGCAAATGGTGATCTTCCAGGATGGTGGATTGATTAAGGGGCAACGTGACATGTGTCTAAGTCAAAGGAAGGACTCATGTAGTTGAAGGCGCTAAGGCCTGGAGATCACAAGGTGTATATAGGAAATAACACCTATAGTAATGTGGTCGAGATAAGACCTACAGGCTTCAAGTAGAAGGGACCAGTCTCCTATTAACAAATATAATTTATGTACCTTACATGAGAAGGAATCTTTTAACAGTAAGAGATTTTGTTAAAAAGGGCTTCGAAATTTGCTTTTGAGGTGACACGATGACTATCGAGAAAGATGGAAAAGTGAAACTTAGGGGTCGCTATGATGTTGACCATGGTTTCTTCCATTTAAATGTAACTCTTTCTATAAATAATGTAATGAATATTTTTTATTATATTGATTGTGCATTTAATGTCATTGCATATTTATGACATTTAAGGTTATGACATGTAAATGTTATTAAAATGAAAAGAATAATTCACATGAAATTATTACCTTATCTTAAAAATGTATAATTTGAAAGATGTGAATCATGTATATCAGGTAAAATAACTAGAAAGCCTTTTACTAAGGGAAGTAAATTATGTGATTTACTAGTTTTAGTATACATAGATATATCTGGCTCTTAACAGTAAAATACATGAAAAAAATCATAATCTATCACATTTATAGATGATTACTCAAGGTATGTATATATATACCTAATCTCTAAGAAATCTAAGGCTCTAAAAAAATTTAAGACATATAAATATGAAGTTGAAGGATTACTAGGAAGAAAAATCCAAGTTATTAGATCTGATAGAGGAGGTGAATATAATTCTGACGAGTTTAAGACCTTCTCCAATGATAATAATATAACTCCTCATATAACTATATCTTATACACCACAATAGAATGGTGTAGCAGAACAAATGAATAGAACTTTAATGGATATGACAAGGTCCATATTGGCACTTGCAAATCTTCTCAAGAAATTCTGGGGAAAAATAATTTACACTATCATGTATATCCTAAATAAGGTTCTTTCTATGTCTCTAGAGCTTACACCCCATGAATTATGGACTGGTAGAAAGTCGAACTTGAGTCATTTGCGAAAGTGGGAGTCAAATGCTCATGTGTTGATTCCTACTCAAATGAGAGACAAGTTAGCAAAACTATCAAATACATCTTATTGAGATACCCAAAAGAATCAAAGGAATATCGTCTATATAATCCTGAAAAGGGATTTATAGAGAGTAGAGAGGTAGAATTTTTGGAAACAAAAGAAATCAATTTTGATCCTGAAGATGATGGTATCTTTCTAAATATCATAAATGATCCTGGGGTGCCAAATCAAGAGTTAGAGCATAATGATCCAGTTGTAAATAATGAGCAAAATTTGCAACTAGTAATTGGACAGAAAAGAACAAGAACATATTCATTCTATTTGAATGATTATTATATATTCTTGAGTGAAAATTTATGTTATTCCATGAATTTGGATGAAACTATTGACAACTTAAGTTTTGAAGATGCAGTTGCTTCTAATGAGTTTGAACTATGAAAGGAAGCAATAAAAGATAAGTTAGACTCCATAGAAAAATAAAGAGCTTGAGAACTAGTTACTTTGCCTAATGGATATAGGGCAATTGGTAGTAAGTGGGTTCTTAAAAAAAACTCAAGGCAGATGAATCTATTGATAAATTCAAGGCAAGATTAATAGCAAAAGACTATTCTCAACAAGAAAGGATTGATTATGAAGAAACTTACTCTTTTGTCGCCAAACTGGCATCTATTCGTATTATTTTGACATTGGTAGCTTATTTTGATCTTGACCTATATCAAATAGATATGAAAATGACCTTTTTAAATGGTGAACTAAATACAATTATTTTCATACATCAACCAGAAGGTTTTGAAATTGAAGGTTAAGAGGATAAAGTATACACGTTAAATAAATCCTTGTATGGACTTAAACAGAACCAAATTGGGTTATAAGGCAAATAGTCTGATCCACTATATATATGCCAAGAATAGTGGGAGTAAGTTTACTATATTATCCCTCTATGTTGATATATTAATTATAGAAAATGACATAGACAAGATAAATATGACTAAATTATGATTAAGTTATCAATTTAAAATGAAGGATATGGGTGAAGCTTCATATATCCTTGAAATTAAGATACAAAGAGATAAAAAATCAAGATTGTTATGTCTAAGTCAAAAAAAATATCTTGATCATATTTTAAAGAAATTTAGAATGGAAAATATAAGGCAAAGGATACTTCTGTAGTGAAAAGCCAAAAACTAAGAATGGTTGTCCAAAAGATGGCCAAAAAAAGTTGAATGTTTTCTATGCTCATGCAATTGGAAGCTTGATGTGTGAAATGCTTTGCACTAGACCTGATTTAAGTTTCATTGTATGTCTAGTGAGTAGGTATCAAAGTAATCATGAGCTCTCTCACTGAGAAACAATGAAATGGATTTTTCGATATGTAAAGAAAACTAAGAAACTCAAGTTATGCTATTAGTCAGATAATTATTCTTGTAGGCTACTCGGATGCTAACTTTGCGGGTGATAGAGATGAAGCAAAGTCCACATCTAGTTATGTATTTATGTTAGGAGGTGGGGTAATTACATGGTCATGTAAGAAACAATGGCATAACATATCGAAGAAGCTTAGTATATTGCCTGTAATATGGTAGTCATATTTAGTGTGTGGATAAATCGCTTTCTAAATGAGTTAAAATTGGATATTCCAAAAGATCAAGTTTAACTTTATTGTGACAATAAAACTGCTATAAGACTAATGCAAACAGGAGATGATAGCTCTAAAAGTAAGCATAGTGAAATTAAATATCAATATATTCATGCTATGCTTATGAAAAATAAAATAGCAGTGAACTATATTCCTTCAAGTGACATGATAGCAGATCCGCTAAACACGACATTCACTAAGGATGTTTTTACTAGACATGTGAGTCAGATGGGAATCAGATATGTCTAAGTGGTGAGTGAGTAAAGATCACTCAAAAAATGTGTATACAAGGTTTCGGTTGAAAACAAGCATATAAACACAGAAAATCCCTTATGGCCAAGTGGGAGATGTAAGGCTATATGCCCATAAGGTGACTGTTGGGGGTATTTGAACAATCACAATGTTCAAATACAAAGAGATGTGTCTCTTGGCGATGAATGGATTTCTCTCAGAGATGTGTACAAAAACTTGAACTCCTTATATGTTTATAAATGCAGTAAAAGGGTATGAAAAACATACAAAAACAGTACCAGAAATGGTTACAAGAAAAAGTATTCAAATTGTAAGTGAGTTGGGAGTGTGAACCTTTTTGGTGATTTCAAGTGTAACAACGTGTTTTTCACCCATAGCAATTCTGCGTTTGAGCATCCAAGTACTAACACAGTTATGTTTGTTTTTTCTCGTTGTTTTTTTGCTTTTTTTAGTGTTCATTTGTTTGTGTATGGCAAAAAATGGTTGTTATGTATATGTGGTTTTCTCTTCCTTCGGTTGCTTCATCATTCATCATGATTATTGGTGGCCTTTTAGTTTCTTAATATATGACCTTGGTTTTTTTTGGCTTTTGAATACCTAGTATTTCATTATTTTTGGCATCATCTGAAAATGAGAATATTGTTGTCTTTTTTTTGTGGGTTGAGCTTATCTTTTATATTGGTTTAACAAAATTTGACAGAGATGGTACTCGCTTTAAGCTCCATTCCTTGTTTTGATCAATACTAGATAAATGTGTCAAACATAGCCAATTCACTACTCAAAATATGTCAGACATGGCCACTTGATTTTTTTCTTGATGGTTTTACTCTTTTATTGCACAAATTAGATGCCTTGGTTGAAGCACTTGTCTAAGTTGTCTAAAAAAACTAATCACCATGTCATTGTCGTTTGAAAAAATCATGCATCATGTAAGTTGTCGCTTGGAAGAATCAGACACCATGTAAGTCATCTCCTAAAAAATTAGACGCCAATATTTTTAGGCGATAAAAGGCAAAAGTGTCAAGTAAACAATAAATTGTCCACATTCCTGATATATTCTAACTTGTGGTTAAAAATGGTATTTCCAATAAAAGCTAGGGCCATCTACATAATTGCATGGTTTAAATATGAACTTATTTAGTTATGTTTGCTTCCTTCTAAAGAATGTGGTCAGCTACAATAGTTGGTCGTATATGAATTATATTATGGTCTTTATCGAATGTTGGTTTCACTTGTTTTTTTTCTCTAATGAAATCATTAGAAATGATGTTTTTTTTTATTGCTTCCACCTCCTCAAGCATTAGGACAATAAGACCCTCATTAAACCCAATCTACTAAGTTGATGCACTCAATAGGCTTAAACCCAATCTACTAAGTTGATGCACTCAAGAGGCCTATAACTACTGTCATCTAAAACCAAACATTGTAAGGAATCAAGGAGAGTTGAAAGTCTGAATTCTTGAAAGAGATACTTATGCTTTCGAACAATAGAGGGAGTCAAAAACTCCATTGAAATGCATTTTCCTTGCCCAACTCCTTGCAAACCCCTCCAACACTAGTTTCGAAACAAAGTATAATTGCCGTTGGATTGGTAATTTGTAAGAAAGCTATACTTGAAAAATGTGAGAGGATTACCAGTATATTTTAGAGATATCGATGAATTACTATTTAGCCCATCTCTATGAGACTATTTTCCATCACAATGCTCTTTAGACTATCCCAAGACTCAGTAATTTAACATACTATGTAAAAAATATTCTAACTTTTTATTTATATTTTGAATATAGTGATATTTTAATTATATTTTTTGTCTTTTGAACTATTAGTTTCACTTTTGAAAGTAGATTTACCAGTTTTCTTTTTTTGTTGTTGCAAAGTTAGCATTAGAGTAGCTTATCATTTTAAGCTTATTAACTTACAACATAGTTTCCACTCTTCATCCCTTCAATGTATAATAAAATATTTTTTCCTGCTTACTAATGAACTTATTCAATATTGCTTTAAAACCTATCCAGCAAGTTCACAACAAAGATGATATCAAGGGCATGTTGGGTTGCATCTTTTAGAATCACTCTCTCAGGACCCTAAGAGTGATTCTAAAAGAAGCCTCAACATGAGATTTCAGGCAGCCGTGAATCCCTAATTTTCGAATCATTCTTATTCAAAATCACGGCAACCCATGACATTTCCCCTATGAGTTGAGGGGCCGAACGTACTCCAAGTTTAGTGCTTTATGTAACTCGGACTTGTGGATCCGATTTTCTTGGGCTTAAAAAATAAAACTTTTTGGTGAATAACTAATACCATTAGAACCTTAATGAAAATGAATTTGGCAACTAGTGAATAAATGTCAGAAATAAATATTCAGAAATATGGTTACACGCAAAACTTAAGATATTGATCTGCCACATTGGCGAAGTGCTACTGATTGGGTCAGGTACATAGACAGAACTCTAGTTATTAAAAAAATGGATACTCGGATTACTGAACCCCCATTCTGGTCTACACAGTGTAAGACTCTTAAAATAATCTCTGTAATAAAAATAACCCTTATGACATATTCTGTTCTCATTTCTACCTTGGAGAAGGTAGATGGTACAACCTTGAGTGATTTTATTCTGATTTTTAGGAGCGAAGCATCCCAGTGGTCTCTACTCACTCATAGGTCTACGAAGGTTAGGGCTATCCATGTGTCCAAGATGATAGATCCTCAACTACTGTAGATATAAAACTCAAGATTTTCTCTTGATAATTAAAATGAATAAATGATGAATTATTGGTGCATTAATGACTATAATCAAGAATTATTGATATTCTTGATTTCGACTAGTTATGAATCTTTGTCTCAAGTTATGACGATTATTTCAAGAATAATTGAAAAAGCTAAAACATGTAGAATAAACAAGAAAGTAAATGATTTGTATATTTTTAGATTATGGATTTTAGATTTGGATCTAATCTTAATGAATTTGACCCATAACATTGAACGCTCTGAACAATAATGTTATTGTTTCGACAAAATTTTGGACGATTAGTGGCTCATCTATTAAATCAGAGTTGACCTTGACGTTCCTCATTTTGAGGGCATCGAAATTGACTATCTATATGCCCAAAATGGTATTGATTTGAGCATTTTATTATCGACCGAAGTTCATACCTAATTATAGGTCAAAATTTAACATTTTTGACATTGACTAAATTTTCTTTTTAGTCTTTGTGTGTATGCTTAAATCTCAGACCACCACGATGATCTATATTTCGAGGGCTATCAAATTGACTATTTAAACGTCCAATTTTGATGAGTCTTTGGATTTGTAGGCCTGCCGAACGGTTACCATATCATTAAAGCCCAAGATAGAGTAAGAAGTCCCTACTTTTCTTTTATAGCTTAACTAATTTTAAAATTTAATGAATTAGGTCTCATAATTTATTTACTTTATTTTATTAATAAAAAAATTAATAAATATTAACTTCTTATATTAGAGATGAAACTCTTGTCTAAGCTCATCTATAACTAGAGGCACTCATGAGGAGGATTAACAATGTTAGTTCGCTTTTTCATACCCCTTAAAGCTTTTCTTCTTCTTTCTTGGGTTCAAGAAATGCCTTCACCTGATTTCAAAGGGTGTCTAAGGCCCTTTTCTAGTTGGTATAAGGTGTGAATTTGTCTGATCGTGCAAAAAGAATCGACGGATCCTACGAAAAATATTTTTGTGATAACATGTATGTGATTTATGATTTTCTTGCAAGAACGAAATTCTTGACATGGATTCCAATAAATTTTCAGGAGTTTATACCATGATCAAACTCTCGTAATCGCGGTTTTGACTCAGATCTAAAGATCCAAGGAAAAAGAATGATTTTTCTAAAAGAAAATCCTCTTGGAAATAAGTTTTTTTATAAAAACTTGGTTTCTTAGAAAAGAAATCTGTAAATTTTATAAATACTTGTGCCATGCTATGATTTTCTTGCACATAATGATTTATATTGGTAAAATTGGTTCTTGTAGACATTCTGTAAAATTTTTGTGAATTTCTATTACTGAAATCTTAAGATATTACGATTTTGGCAATATCAGGTTTTTCAGAAAAGAAATCCATAAATTTAGAAAGAGTTTGGATTTCGTGGTTAGATTCATGCAATATTTGATGTTTTTTAATAGATTATGATTAGGTAGACATTCTGTGATTTTTGTAGATTTTTTGAATTTTTTTATGTATATTATATATTTTAGTTAATTTACTGTGTATTTTGCAAAAATTATTCTTGAGAAAATAAAGCATATGCGAGATGGGCATATGTTTTTAGCCAAATGGCTGAGGAAAATATAATTTATCTCAGGTAGAATATGTCAGATCTACTTTGTGTATTTTATTGTGGTTTTATTTTAAAATATGCAAGAAAACCATGGGTGTATGGATTCGGGTGGCCCGGTTTGGCCCGACCTGAATGCATAGATCCATAATTACAGTTTTTCGGCCAGACCTCCAACAAGTAAAACATTCATATCCCTCTCATCCAGAGGAGTTTTGATGAATGATTTATTACGTTGGAAAGGTAATAAAATTTCACATCTACTATAAATTTTTGGGCTCTGTTTATGGAATGAGCACGACCTTGTGATAGTCAGAACATAATATATCATGATTGTAGTAAAATGTTCAAAACTCCCTCATACAGAGGAATTTTCATGAATGGTTTGTGGTTATAGAAAGTTGAAGAAAATTTCTACATATTGTAAAAATATCAGCTCTATTTACTGAATATAATTTTTTTTGTGAACTCTGTAACAGTCAGACAAAGTTAAAGATTTGCTAATCAAGACCGATCTTTGGATCGAGGGTTGACGACATATGCATTATTTGCATGTTTTTATACAAAATTCTTCATTTCGAATCAAAGGATCCAATAAATCCAAGTTTATGTTTACATTTCGAATATTGTGTTGGTTGCATGTATGCTCATGTTACGACGATGATGATATAGATGTTTCAATGATGTGGATGCTCAAATTCATATTCTTTATTGCATTGGCCATGTACATGCATATGCGCTAACATAAGCAAGAAAATGAATAAGATTTTCATCTACACATATGCTCAAGTTTATTTTACAAGTATCATTAAATGAATATTCCAATGCCTTAAAAGAATGCATCCATTGCCATAAAGTAACTCAAGTTTTAATGTTGCATAAAAAATATGTATGTAATCAAGTAATCGTGTGACATTAGAACTCAAGATACTTGCTGGGAGAGAGGTAGGTGATACAAAACTTCGCAGGGCAAGTATATTTTGAGCATAAAATATTGCTCCTCCTCTCCTACGATTTTATGGAGAAAACTCTGCATTAGATTGTAGCGTAGAGCGCAAGGTACTCATGAGGAAAACTGGTGCATCGGGTTGAAAAGTGTTGAGAATCTCTTTCGTATTAACATTCCTCACCCTGTCCTGGTGAATGAGCATGGCCAGGCTAAAACCATCCTTGTATGTAAAACACTACCTAAGTCATGGTTTTGATTTGAGAATCTAAGTCTGTTTCGTATCAGCAGGGCTAAGAAGTGATAACATAAGATGTATGTGCATTGATCATGCATCACATGCATTATTTAAAAAAGAAAATTTAATTAAAGATAAGAATTTATGCATGCATTGAAGGGCTTAAGCATATGGTAAGTCATGCATATTAACTATTCATGCATTCTAACTTCTTAAAATGTATGAATTGATGCTCTCTTATTTAATTTGGTTAATTGAATAAGCATGACTAGTTGTGTAATTATTTTAGTTAATTTCAAATGATAAATTATGAAATTTCTATTGAAATTCTTGCTTTATACTTCTGTCTTACAAGTTTAGTATATCTCACTCTACTAAGACATGGTTTGTCTCACCCTATATGGTTTAATATTTTTTAGGTAATGAGTAGATTACATGCGAATGTGAGAGGTTGCGATAGGAACTATGCCTACATTTCTTTTGCATTTACAAGATTTTTAAACTCTGATTTATTATTTGATTATTATATCAATGGACTAAAGTAATTAATTTTTTTAAATGATTGTGGACAATGATATATTTTATGCAAGCTGAAATCTATTTCTTTTGAATCCTCACAATCGTATGATTATGCATGAATAAGAGAAGTAGCATACCAACTTTTAGACCTGATAAGTTTTTCTTTCCGTTGTTATTTGCTAAAATATTTAAAGATTTTAAAAAAATCCACCATTTTTCGGGTTATAAAAAATGGGGTGTTGCAATAGTAGTCTAGGATGCATTCTATTTTTTGTTCTGCCTTAGCGGTGATTCTCCCAATTACGGACTACCCTCTTTGTGTCCTCTATAGCCAGGTACCCAAGATTAAAACATCTAAGAATAATACACCCCCAAATGCCTTGGCTGTTTACGATGGTCTTCTCCTATGTACTTGGGTGGATAGTTAGTTTTTAAAAGAAAGACCCTTCTTAATCACAGTTTAAAATGAAAATATGCCCTGATTATGCAAACTGTTTTGTTTTATATTATGGCTTACTTTTTAATAAAAATGTTTTATCTGAATTGACTGAATATGTTTAATATTCTAAATTAACAAAATTGGTATAGACTTACACCCTTTAATGGGTTTTTGTTTAGGTACAAGTCAATGAATGCAACAGGGCAAGAGCAATATCGAGAAACTAGTACTCTCCGAAGGATCCAGGGACTAGCTTGGGACTTTTGTTCATAATATTTTGTATTTCCAAGTTTTGAACTATCTATATATTTTGCCAAAAATGATATAAATAATATTTTGATTTTCGCTCTGATAATAGATTTGTCTTATTTCACCCATGTGTCTCGCTCAAAATGTTCAAAATCAAACTCAATATTAAATTGTTTTTTGTTGCCAATATTAAAAAAAATTCTTTAGATTTTTTGATAAAATATTGGGTTTTAAAATTTTGAGGTGTCATGGTACGTCATTTTTGTTGTATCAATATTAGGATTAGGGGTAATTGGTGGGTTACTATTTTTAACAATAGTTTGTAAATCTATAAAATCCTAAGAGGATTGATATTAATTAGATTTTATGGACTTAGTAAGACCTTTTAAGAATGTGTCCATATTCTCTATGAAACCATTATCATAATAGTTTTATAGTTTATTTCATAAATGACTTGAAATATGCTCATAAACTATGCAATTATAATTTTTTTAATAATTAAAATAACATTTTCTACCTACCCATAATCTACACAGGATTTACCGATTTACTCTAAAGCCTTAATTGAAATGTCATTTGTTATATACATTTAAGAGTTCTGACCGAGAATATCTTAGGAAGAGTTGCATAGGCCATCATATACTAGTCAAATTTGAAAATGTTATGCAATATCGCTTCCATTAAGACATGAATGATATTTAGCTTTCACTCTTTGAAAAACGTTTTCTACAACTTTTCTTTTCTAAAAATGTACGACACACAAGTACTAAATTTACACTTGTCAAGCTAAGAATAAAACTATTTTATGATAATGCACATATATCATAGATAGGATAAAGTAGAATATCTTTATTAATCACATCAATCATGAAAGGTTTATATATATATATATCAAAAAATGATATGTTTATTGAAATGCCTTATAATTTTTGAAATCAGCCTCATGTTCAAAATCATAAACAATCAACTTTGTTAAAAAAAAAAAAAGTTTGTTAGACCCGTCACACATCTAGTATAAAAAGAACACGTTCATGCTGTTTTGGAGACCGATCATCTAAGATGAAAAAAAAATCTCACCGGATGTGCGGGGTGCCTTTTAATACCTCGTGTGGTATCGAAGAGAGCAAGGGAGCCTTTGTTTATCTGTATTGGAGGGAAGCGGATAAGGATGCCCAACGCTGAACGGGGTACGATAAAGAGCAAAGAAAAAAGTTATTGGCCTAACTCCCAAGTAAGCATCGCGGAGTGAGGAAGAGGTAGAGGTGGGGAATGAGGCCTCCTGCGAATCGCCTGATGGCGTTCCTAGGCTTAGGGCTAGCGGGTTTCATCCTCCTCCTCACGAGGAGGAGTCGCAAGGTCCACAGAAGGGCGAAGCCACCGGAAGATTTCGGCGCATTCATCGACAGATTCGTCCTCCCTCCCCCTCCGAACCCTTCGCTCCCTCTCGCCGGCCTCACCTTCGCCGTCAAGGACATGTTATTTCGATGCCCCCTCCCATCTTACCTCTGTATCCAGAATCCCATCAAATCTGTTTTTTTACCTAGTTGATTGAGTTTGGAATTTGGTATTTGGGATAATTGCTTTCAGTCTGTCTCTGTCGTAGCCAAATTTCTCTTTACGTTGAAGCCACTTCAGAACGTTCCTAGCAACAATAAATCATTTGAAAAGCCATACAATTGTGGCCTTCATTGGAAATTTTGTTGTGGAGCTTTATTCTTTTTTTTGAAAGAATGATTACATTAAGCAAAAGGCAGATCAAACGATGAGAAATCGTTTGGTTGCCAAAACAGTACAGGAACCAGAAAAACAAAAAATCAGAAATACAATGATAAGCAGCTACAAGAAACAGAATAGCAGAAAACAGAAACCCCTACAGAAAAACAGGATCACGAAATTCAGTTAAATACAACCTTCTGTTGGGTCATATTGACCTGAATTTGAACATGGTTGATGTAGAATATTTTGGGAATTTTGTTTCTATAAACCAAACAGAAGTGAATGATAAAATCCAAGATATGAACTGAAGGCATGTAACAGTGAAATTTATCTGAGCATAATAGGATCGATCGACGGCAAGTTTGGAGTAGCATCGAAGTGCTTCAGCCGTGTCATGCAGAGCTGCTCTGCCCATATGATAATGCACTGCAGAAGTTTGTTGTGCAATGAACTCGGTGGTCGTATTTCATTGTTGCTCCTTGTCAGTGTTACCTATCTATCCGTTGTTCTTCATGACAAATTATGCATCACTTAGATGCCAATTTTTGTTGTTTTCTTTTTCCTCATCTGCTGTGCTGTTTCATGGAATATACTGTTGGACCAATGTTAATGATATTTGAATCACCACGTGTTTTTACGATTCAATATACTAAACCACTTGTTAACTACGAAGAACGTGTATGTCTCATGACTGTGCTGTCAATAACTATATTTATTCTCAACAGGCACTTTTCTATGCCCATACATACTTTTCTTCTTTCCCAAGCATCTTCCTTCTCTGTACGTTCAATTTTGGTACACAAAGAGAAGGAATTTTTCTCATTTATTGACATTTTCTTTTCGAGCCTGAGGTTTTGGTGTTTTTCTTATTATATCAGATTTGATATTGAGGGACGTGTTACTGGATTTGGCAACCCAGATTGGGCAAAGACACATGAAGCTGCATCCTGTACATCTCCTGTGGTTTCGGCTCTCATCCAAGGTGGTGCTACATGCGTCGGTAAAACTGTCATGGATGAGTTGGCTTACAGGTCAGACCTATGTGCGCTATTGAATCGAGTAAATATTAGATCATGGTTTATTTAATTTAAGCATATGCTTTAAGGACATGTTAAGACGATTAATCAAGCGAAGGATATGTCAAATTAGCTGATATGCATTTCTTTCAAATTGTCATCCTCGAATTAATCGGTAATGAATAGAATACTAGAAAGTTGAAGTCAAAGTGCATCAAATGCGTTTTGCTTTTTCTTGTTGATTATGCAATGGAAACTTGAAAGATCCTTACGACAAACATCACTGTCTCTTCTTGTAATGGGAAAACAAGAGACAAGAGCATTTGGTAAACAAAAAAGAGATGGCTTTTGGAAAAACTAGAATTTGGGGTGTGCAGCTAACGTACTTACTTTATCATGTACATTTACTGTTATTATTATTATTTAAAATCTCTATAGTAGTTAAAAAAAAGAGAAAAAAGCTTAAAATTTTATTATAGACACACTAAACCTTCCATCTTTTGAATGTTTACAACAACAGTAGCAAAACAAACGTGCACAAGGGAACAAGAAAGAAGGAAAACTTGCAAGCATCTGCTGCATCTTACCCTTCTCAAAATTTGTTTCTTCTTTCCCCTTTGCGAGCTTTCTTGTGGTGTTTTTAGTCACTTTCTTAGGAAAGTTACCTCTCTTTATTTGTGGTGACTGCCTCTACTTCAATCATCATCATTGAACATGTAATGTGGAGGTTGTAGGTCTCTTTGTAGTTCCTAGGATTTTGTATGTTCCACTTCCCTTTTTAAAAGAAAGTGGGAGTAGGGAGCGTTCCATCATGTTTAATAAAAAATGGGTGTATAAAATCAAATATAAGACTGACAGAAGCATCGAACTTTACAAGGCCAGATTAGTAGCAAAGGGATATGCACAACATAGACTATATTTTGATGAGACATTCAGTCATGTAGTACATATGGGAATCAGTTGGATTGTTTTGTCATTAGCAACTGCGTATGAGATATCAAGTAGATGTCAATAATGTCTTTATGCATGGAGGTATGCAAGAAGAAGCTTATATGCAACATCCTTCATGATATCCAAAGGCAGATCCATATAACAATGTTCTATAATTGAAAAATGCAATCTTTGGTCTCAAACAAACACCCAAAGCACGGTTTGATACATTTAGTTCAGCCACTAAGAAAAATAAGGTTTTCAAACAAGTCAATGACCACTGCTACAATGAAGGTAGTTTGACTAAAAAGATTGTTGGTTGACATGAGGATTCATGTAAAAGGAGCTTTGAAGATGTGCTTTGAGCCAGTGACAACAAGAGTGCTATTTATATCACCAGTAACAATACATTTCACAAGAGAACAAAGTATATTGAAATGGATTGTCACTATGTACGGGAGGTGTATCTTCAAGGGAACCTTTATAGACTTTTTCACTAAACCTCTCTTAGCTTCTAGGTTCCACTCCCTTCTTAGCAAACTTTCGGTCATTATACCATAGGTTTGAGGGGGAGTGTTAAAATGTACACATTATATATATACATACTCAAGTATGTATATATATATATGTATATACATACATACACATATATATATATTATTTTCACCTTTTATTCTTTTATTTATTTTCATTTTTCTATTTTTTATTGTTGTTAACTAAGAGTTGACTAGCCGTTAGACTAGTCCAACGGACAAGCCCTCTTCTATAAGTATAAATAAGGGATCTTATCCCCATTGTAAGTATGCATCTTGCATGTATTTTGTCGGTTAATAAAATAATATTTTTTATATTGTGAGCTCTCTTGGTGTGTGCTTTGTGGCCTTTGTGAGTGTGCCCATAGTGGCTCTTTGTGCTTGCCATTTGGATACTTTGGTGGACATTTGTTCTCGTTTGGTAGTTCCACTTTCTTTACAGGTGTATCATATGATACACCTAATGTATATATGATACACACTGTAGACACGTTCGGGTGTATATCATTATCAGTTTTCCTTAACACATATTACAACATATTGTGTAATCCAATTTGCTACTCACAACATTGCTCAAGAGATTCATGCCACATGAAATGCTTTGTTTGAGAGTATTTGACATCATGCCCATGATTATACTTTGACAATCATAGATCACATCCATAAGAATTCCCTACATAATATTTTGGAAGACTCTATGCTACTAATTTTTTGGCAAAATCTTGGTGAATAAGAAAAAAGAAGAAAGATAAATGAATACTAAAATATGATTATTTCTTCATATAAATATTATGTTTTGGTGTTTTTTGACGATTCTCATAATAGGTGAGAAATCAATAATCCTTTGTTATCATCATTATCATCATCAAAAAGCCTTATCCCAACTATATGGGGTCAACTTCATGAGTCTTGTTTCTCCATTCCTGTCTATCTAGAGCTAAAACTTCAGTTACTTTACAATCTTCAACTTCTTCACTCCACCACAAAGTTTCTTTATGCATATGACATCTACTCTTAGTCTCACCAAGTACTTCCTTGGCAACCAACTTGATTCTACCAGTCATTTATTGCCAAAGGTGGGCAACATTCGTCGTCCAATTCTACTCTTCTTGTTCAAGTAATAATTCTTTCACTTTTTCTATATTATCACCTTTGAGATCCACCACCTAATTCTTGGTTTTTTCTTGATATCTCTTTTAATTATCTTGTTTTTTATAAATGTAAAACTAATAGTCTATGTTGAGTAATAACATATTTTTCAGGAATTGTGTAACGACCCCAACTTATCTTCTTGAAAAGTGATTTTTTTTAAAACAATTACGGAAACCAAACCCAAGGATCTAGGGTCTCATATTTAATACATACCAAACCACAAGAGATAGTTCATTGAATCAACGAAGAAATAAACAACTTTATTACTCAATAAAATAATAGCAAAAATAAATAAATAGTATGTAATATAGAGCCACTCTGTGAAGAACTCAGAACACGTTATGCAAACTCGCAGGTCACCCCATCACTGAGCTCCTAATCCTGAAAAACATTATTGAAATATAGGGTAAGAACCAAAGTCCTTTGTACAAATTTATTTAAAAATCCAAACAGAAAGGAAAGAGCATAAACCAAATTCATGCATAATTTTAGAGGAATGTAACAATAACAATTTCTAAAATCAACTTACCATTCAAGCATTTCACACAAGTATCATACAATAACAAAAACCAGGCGAAATAGAATAAGCATGAATGCATGAACTGATGCAGAACAGTAAAGATGCATGATTTAATGTACATGCATGAATAACTTATTAAGTTATTATTAAAGTTTCTTTTGTATGCATGTTCCTATTAAATTCATACAATTTTAGTTTCCACTTTTCCTTAAACCCACAGATACTCAAAACAGGCACAATAATTTTCGAAGTCTAAGTTAGGTTTCCAGTTGTAGCTTAATACACAATTTGTAATTTATTATTGGGTTCCACACTTGTTCTTCGACTAATATCAAGAATCAAGACCATTTATCGGAACATTAAAAATCAATATCTAATGCTGGGACATCATGAAAATCGACATCTATTGACGCCGCTTTCTTGGTATACCAATAACAATAGCTGTGTCAACACCACCACCCCAAGGCAAAGTGATCGAAATCTCTCTAAAACCGTGATCGAAAGAGAGATTTTGTTATGTGTGATTGAAATAGCATTGCGAACATGTTTTGAACAAGTGTGTTGCATGTTCACTGAGATTTTGCAAAAGATGCATAAATCACTTTAAGATACTTTTGTAGTCAGATGTGAATCACTGCGGGCCGTATGGGCCAAGAGCATGTGTTGCTCCAAAATTGTTTTTATGCATTGCAAAATTTATTTTTGGAATTATTGGCTTTCCAAAATTAATTGCACTGTTAAAATGTGGCGAACCACGACCCGAGTTGGGTTTTGCATATGGATTTGGAAAACGGTTCTTGTATAAAGAACTTGTAATTTGTTTAAAAAGGTAAAAGAGAACAAACAATGTAATTAATTCTCTTTCTTTATGTTCCTTCCATAATGTGGAAATCTTGGATGGTGGTTTTGGGGAAACCGTGAGGATACTAAAACTCCGTGTGTGATTTTGCCCCTAAACCCGATGTGGTGGTTCATTTTCCGGCCACGGTTTTAGGAAGATTTCAGCCACTTTGCCTGGGGGTGGTATTGTTGACACAATTATTGTTATTAGTATACCATGAAAGTGGCGTCAATGGTTGTTAATTTTCCTAATATCTCAGCATTAGATGTTGATTTCTAATGTTTTGATGGATGATATTGATTTCTGATATCAGTCGAGGAACAGGTGTGAAACCCAGTAATAAAATATAAATTGTGTGTTAAACTACAACTAAAAACCTAACTTAGAATTTAGGAATTTGTTCCTGTTTTGAGTATCCGTAGGTTTAAGGAAAAGTGTAAATTAAATTTGTATGCATTTAATAGAGATGCAAAAGAACTCTGATAAATAACTTAATAAGTTATGCATATTTTACTGTTTAACATTAATTTATACATTCATGCTTATTTTGTTTCGCATGATATTTGTTTTTGCATGATATTTGGTTGAATGTTTGAATAGTAGAATAAACGTAGTAAGTTATTGCTTGTGATATTTCTCTGAAATTTATGCATGAATTTGTTTACGCTATTTCCTTTACTATTTGGATTTTTAGAGGAATTTGTACAAAGGACTTCGGTTCTTATCCGTGTTCTTAAAACAATTTTGCAAGCACGGATACTCAGTGATGCCTTGACTAGCTAGCTGGAGACTACGAGCTGTGACTGGTTTCTGACATGATGGCTCAATTGTCATAGACGATTTTGATGTTCTAGACTATTTGACTTTTGTTAAACAAATAAAGTTTGATTTATTTTTCTGTTGATTCAATACACGATATGATTTGTAGTTTGGTATATTAAATCTGTGATGCCCTGGATGCTTGGGTGAGTTTTCACAATTATTTAAAAAAAAATCCACTATTTTTATGAGGGTCGGTTGGGGTCGTTACAATAGCGCATCACCTACAAGGAATGACCTAGCATGAAACAAAATTCTCTTAGGACTCATTTTCATAGGATGTGGCTAGAGTTTTATGGCCGTTTGCCATTGACACCAATCCTCCTCCTTTATCCAAGCTTCAGACGGACAATAATCGGGTTAAAAAAACCCCTAATGGCAGAGTTTGTTTTCTTCTTCATCTTGACATACAAAATACCACAATTTCTAATATTCATGCAATTATGTAACATAGATCTTAATCATTTATTCATCTTTATAGTGCACACATGCTCACACACACACACACACTATTTTCAATTAGTGCCAATCAAGTGGATTGGATGAGAGAGAGACTAAATTACATCTGATACTTAATTTTCAGCATTAATGGAGAAAATAAGCACTATGGAACCCCAACTAATCCATCTGCTCCTACGAGGGTGCCTGGAGGATCCTCTAGTGGCTCAGCTGTTGCAGTTGCTGCAAAGCTCGTGGATTTTTCTCTTGGTGAGAGTGCAATATACTTTTTCTTAACTTATATTCTTTTATGTGATTTACAACTTCATCAAGAGAAACTTGTATATGGCAAATTAATGGCATGCCTTCCCAACATTCTAGACGCTTTTATATGATATGCGAAATAATGGTGCAAATGAAATTGATGTTTTTATGACATTCATCTGTTGGCATTTTAGAAATTTAAATTTGTTATATATTTCACTGTTTCTCTGTCTTCACTAGAGCTGTACTTCTCTACATCACTGGAGGAACCTTTTTTGGGTTACACATCAGCCATATGTTATTTTCCTTTTGCATATATATATATATATATATATATATATATATATATATATATATATATATATATATATATATATATATAGGGTAACTAAAATATGTTTACCAACCAAATATGTTTACTGCCATGAACCAAGATTTTCATAGGTTTTTGTATGTTTTTCTGAAAATTTCACCGTATGGATGTAATCTAGACGCTTGGTTTTATAAAAACAGACTCTTGGATCATCCAATTACGATGTATAAAAATGTTCTTTTAAGGGTTGAAAATCAATGACTTAGAATTGTCATAAATATTCAAGCATAAAAAATCGCATTTCTTGATCCGATTATGATGATCCAACAGTCTATTCCTAGCAAATGCGCTGAATGCATCTGCAGGGTTAGATTTGCAAAAAAAAAAACTATGAAAATCTCGATTCATACCAACCAACATATTTGGTTGGTAAATATATTCTGGTTTTCCTATATATATAATGTGCTGGTTCTGACCACTTTCTCGTTCTGCCCCCTCAAAATCGTAGTTTTTTTGTATTTTTTCTCACATCTAACACCATAGATGTGATCTATAGGTTTTGTTTAGTGGGAACCGTCTTTTGTATCACCGGAATCTGACCTGTATACAGGTTTTTCCGGTGATCCAAAATCAATGGCTATGAAGGCATCAGTTTTTCCCGGCTCATAAAAAATGCATTTTTTCGTCGAAAAAATATGATCCAAGAGTCGATTCCCACTGAATCGAGCATGCTAAACACATCTAACGGTTCAGATCTATCATAAAACACTTCCAACTATGGGGCAGAATGAGAAAAGTGGGCCTAATATATTCAGTTCTCATATATATATATATTTCTGGACATAGATTGCACTCTCCTGGACTTTAGAGTCATGTTCTTTCACATTATTAGTTTCCCTTTTTTCTTTGGGTAACTTGTATAACTTGTAAGATTTATTGTGAACTAAGATCCTTTTACTCAGAACTCGTCAACTTGTAAGATTTATTGTGAAATATGATCTTTTTAATCAGAACTTGTGGCATTGTTTATAAGGCCTCATGTATCTCAAAACATGCCTAGTTCCTTTAGATGGCAATGAGGGATGTTTATGTGATTAAATTTTTGATATGTAACTTTGTGCTCTGTAATAGGTACCGATACTGGTGGTAGTGTGAGAGTGCCTGCAGCTTTTTGTGGTGTTTTTGGTTTCCGACCTTCACATTCAACTATTTCTACAATCAATGTCATTCCTATGTCTCAAAGCTTCGATACTGTTGGTAATATTGTTTTTTCTTGCCATTTGTCCGTTTCTTTCCCTTCCATTAAAAAAGTCTTTAATTATTCTTGTTTAATTCCTCAACAATGCGATGTGGGCTTTGCTGTATCATCCTTGTTAACCTGATGGTAGTGAATCTAGTTCAATTTAATGGAAATTGATCGTGTGACAGTTGTTGGAAGAGTCATTCTTGTATAATAGAAGGGCGTCTAAGTAATTTGTGTGTATTATGTGGATTGGGTATTGTATTAACTTGTGAAGGGCATTCTTGTACACGAAGTTATAAAGTATTATATAATAGAAGGACGTCCCTAGAGAGAGGTGTATGATCCATATTCTCCCATCTTTCTCTCTTTCTCCTTCTCTTTCCCCTTTTGCTTGGACTGCAGGGCACGACTCCCAAGGTCAATTTCTCAGTTTCATAGACCTGGATAATTTTGATTCCTACCTAGTATGATTCCATTACCAACTGAACAAGAAACATGAACCTCACCAGCGGGGGGGGGGGGGGGGGGTCACTTGTCTGGTAGGAGCAGCTAGTGCATGTCACCTTGCGTTGGGACGTTGCAGGTTCAAAACCTAATGGTATAGTTGTATAACTGGTAGGGTCTGCCTAACTCCAGCTTGCCTTTAAAAAAAATAAAAAGAAACATGAACCTCAACAACCCCATAGTATACTCTGTCCATTGAACCATTCTACAAATTGGACACTCCCCACATGGTCTTATTTTTTATTATTCTTCATGAAGGACATCTAAATCGAGACCTTTGTTTGGGCATCTAGAACCAATTTTGCTAGAAAGGATCAGTTGTTGTCCTCAATCCTTCTCAAGCCAGCTTCACCTTCCATCTTTAGTCTACAAATTGAGTCCCATTTAACAAGATGATGCCTTCTTCCTTCTTGACCAGCCTACAATAAAACATTGTCAAGCATATTGATAATCTTCGGAATAAAAAAACCAAAAAATAGAATGCTTCAATGGATGATCTGGATTAATAAAATCCAACCAGGATAAGAAAGCCATTTACTGCTACAACTTTATAATCTTCCACAAGCTTTGAAAATCAAATACATGGACATACTTGATTTCAAATTATCAGAAAACAAAGGGAGGCACAAATACTTAACCAAGAGCGAAGCTAAGTTCCAATCCAAAGAATGGCCAATGCTATGTAAAATGGGTGCTTCTGCAACCCCAAAGAAACCATTTTGGCATGCTACAACACAGGTGCAGGTGTCTCACTGGACACGACTGGGTGTGATCAACCCTGCAACCGACCATTTTGATCCAATTTTGGTCTTGGTCAACTTTGACCAAGTCCAAAGCACCCAAGTTTTTTGAAACTGCTATGTCGCACCCTCACACTTGCATCGGCACCACCACCTATGTCACATAGGGGCAATGTCACTGGCTAAAGAATCTGAAATATTGAAAGAAATAATAACAGAATTTGGTTTATTCACTTTTATACCAGCATTGAGTTCAAAATTCCTCTGGCAAAGCTTTCAATTTCAACACCTTGTTATGATCCGCTCCATAGTTGCATTGGTGTTCGGCGAAGCTTTTCCAATTACCTGGGTAACACGTACCATCTATCATAGAAACTATTTTTTATATACTATAAATGAGTATCAAGCTCGTTTCTATTAACATCTCTATGTACAAGCAACAATTTCATTTTATAAAAACACTATTTGTATTTGTACTTATAAATATTTTGGTTTATTAAAAAATTATTATACAATGATGGTTGATCGTATGTGTATATTTAACTATTTTAGTTTGTAGGTATCCTTATAAACATATATAATTTGTATCAACTTTTTAGAAACTTGTACCAATTCTATGACAACCCTATCAATGTTTATTAGAAACTCATTTGAATAATTTTCAAAATTGTATAAATATGCGTTTTAAATAAAAATATACCTAAAAAATTTTATGTCCTTATGTATCCTTATAAAAATATATACTTTTTGTAAGCTTTTAGGCAATTTTGTGAAAAGCGTTGAGGCGTAGCGAAGCGCTCCACCAAAAAATGAGGCTTGGCGTAAAGCGTAAGCCTTAATTTCTTTTTTGAAAACTTAAAAAATGCTTTAAAAAAATATCTAAAAATACAAATACATAAAAAAATGCTTTATTGATGAAGCAACAACTAATAAGAAATATAAAATCTCAAATAAATACTGAAAAATATGAGATTAACATGTAAAAGTAACATTAATGCAACAACTTGATCTACGTAAGTATCTAAGAAATAAAATATGAGCATTCAATAAAAAATCAAGTAACAAAATCTCTAATAATCAAATTTCTTAACATCATGTCATCATCAGAAAATGCATATTGGCATTAACAACCAAATGTTAATGTGTTTGTCCAAAACTCTAAAAAATGAGTGTTACAACATTCACAAGTGTAAATAAAGGACCTAAAAAACATATAAATGCCAGTCTTATGATATGAATTAGGGCCTAGGCTCTTCTTGTGTCTCATTATCATCAATATCCAAGCCTTTAATGTCATCATCTGAGGAATCCATATAAACAGGTTCTCCTTCATTCTCATTCTCTAACTCTTCATTATCTGCACTTTCTTCGTCCACATCCTTAGTCACTTCTTTTGCTTTTCTTTTTCCTTTTGTTGAAAGAAGCACCAAACCCTAGGTAGATAGAGAGATAGAGGGAAAGATAGAAGAGAGAGAGAGAGTGAGAGGGAGAGAAGGCTGCACAGAGAAAAACACTTCACACTTTCATTAGGGCATCTCTCTATGTTAAATAGAGAGAGACTAAAAAGACTAATTACATCTAAGCCCTTTATGAAAAAAATTATTTCAAATAACCTCTAATATAAAAAGACTTCACTTAAAACCACCTATTCTCAACACTCCTCAAGCTGGAGCATAGATATCAATCATGCTCAGCTTGTCACAACATTTTGAGAAATTAGGTCTCGCCAGGGCTTTGGTAAAAACATCCGCTACTTGATCTTCGGAAGATACATGATCGGTGCAGATAAACCCAGCTTGAACCAGGTCACAAACATAGTGACAGTCAACTTCAATATGTTTAGTCCTTTCATGAAACACTGGGTTGTTGGCAATATATGTAGCATCCCTATTGTCACACATCATCAACATAGGAAGGGATACTTTCTCCTGAAGCTCGGTCAAGACTGATTTTACCCACATAATCTCAGCTGCAGTCTGGGCCATTGCTCGGTATTCAGATTCAGCACTCGACTTGGCTACAACGGTTTGTTTCTTACTCCTCCAGGTAACAAGATTTCCTCCCACAAACACACAAAATCCAGATGTTGACTTCCTATCTTCGACAGATCCTGCGTAATCTGCGTCAGTGTAGGCAACCACATCCAACGATGGATTTCGTTTAAACAACAGACCTTTACCAGGAGATGACTTTAAATACCGAAGAACCATCATAGCTGCATCCCAGTGAACTTTTGTAGGTTTGTCCATGAACTAACTGATTTTACTCACGGCTAATGAAATGTCAGGTCTAGTAACAGTCACATATAGCAACTTACCCACCAAGGATCTAAAGCTGGCACTATCCACATAGTCAGACTTCTCATCGAACACGTGAGTTTTGGGATCCATTAGAATATTAGCTGGCTTAGCTCCTAGTATTCCACTCTCTTTTAATAAGTCCAACACATACTTTCTTTGAGACAACACTAAGCCCTCTTTGTTTCTTGCAACCTCGATACCCAGAAAATATCGAAGGTGACCAAGATCTTTAGTAACAAAGTGCTTCTGAAGATGATCTTTTGTTGCAGAAATATCTTGGGCACTGCTCCCTGTTAATATGATGTCATCGACATATACCACCATAACAACAATTCCAGTATTGGTTTTCTTGATAAACAAGGAATGATCTGAAGCTGACCTGACAAATCCAAAGCTCGACATTACCTCAAATAATTTGTGAAACCATGCCCGCGGACTCTGCTTCAGGCCATAAATAGCCTTCTTCAACTTGCACACCTTCTGACACTCCCCCCTGAACCTCGAACCCTGGAGGTTGTTGCATGTAGACAGTTTCATGCAAATCCCCATACAAAAAGGCATTCTTGACATCCAACTGAAACAAGGGCCATTCATGGTGCACAACAACAGAAAGAACGAGACGAATAGTGCCAAGACAAGCAACTGGGGAGAAAGTTTCAAAAAAGTCAACCCCATAAGTCTGAGTGTAGCCTTTTGCAACCAACCGGGCTTTGTACCGTTCAATCGACCCATCCGAGTTATACTTAATGCTATATACCCATTTGCAGCCTACAATATCTGCATCTGTGAGAGGATCATCCAAGTCCCAAGTGCCTCGAGACCATAGGGCATCCATCTCATCACGCATAGCCTGCATCCAGTTGGAGTCGACTAGAGCTTGACTGTGATGAAGCGGAACAGAAGAGGCAGACAGAGCAGAAATAAAATTCTTCATAGAAGCCCCAAGATTAGCTTCTGATACAAATTGCGTGATGGGGTAAAGAGTGCACTGTCTCTTTCCCTTGCGCAGAGGAATGGGAAGATCAACATCAGATGTAGGGGCAACAATTTGCTCAGAAATACTTACCTGAGGAGAAGGAGGTGATGACGGCATGGAGGTAGGAGGTACCCTGTGCGTGTATACTATGGGAGGGTTTCAGAAGCGAGACACACTTGACACTGGAACCAAGGACTGAGGAGGAAGCGACTCTAACGGAAATGGAGGAATCGACAGAGGAAGGATATCACCAAGGCTCTCCTGTAGTCTGGGAGTAGTACTTGAAAAATAAGGAATAGACTCAAAGAAGGTAACGTCCGCACTAACATACTCTTTATGAGATATAGGGTCGTAGCAACGATATCCTTTTTGGTTCTTAGGATACCCAAGGAAAACACATTTAATAAACTGCGCAACAAGTTTATCTCGATCCGGACCCAGCTTATGCACAAAACACACACATCCAAACACTTTAGGGGGGATAGGGAAGAGAGGAGCCTCTGGATGGAGAATTTGAATAGGGATCTGGTCTTCTACAGAGCTTGACGGCATACGCTTTATCTGAAAACCAGCTGTCTGAACCGCATCGCCCCAGTATGAAGCAGGCATATTGAATTGAATCATAAGGCACCGAGCAACATTAAGGATTTGTCTATGTTTCCTCTCAGCCACCCCATTTTGCTGGGAGGTATGGGGGCATGTAAATTGAGGTTGAATCCCATTACCAGAATAGAATTGAAGTAAGTCTTTGGATTTGAACTCAAGAGCATTATCAGTGCGAACAATTTTAACACATATATCAAATTGAGTTTTTATCTCGGCAATTAAAGATTTAAGAATGACAGGACCTTGAGACCGATCTTTTAACAGGAACACCCACGATAACCTTGAGAAGTCATCAACAATAACTAGATAATAACGACACTGAGACCTATTTGGAATCCTACTCGGACCCCACACATCGACATGAAGAAGATCAAACAATCCTTGACTTGACGGACTCTGACTAGTGGGGAAAGAGCTTCGACAATGTTTTCCCAATTGACATGTTTCACACTGAAAAGAAACTTAGGGAGGTATATGAGGAATGACACGACGAAGTTTTGTCACTGGAAGGTGACCCAAACGATGATGCCACAATAGAGGACTTGAGGATGATGTACCAGCAGAATAGGCTGAAACTTCTGGTTGGTGTAGGTAATACAGACCACCTTCCTCATAGCCGCCACCAATCTTTCTCCCCGTCAGCAAGTCCTGAAAGGTGCACTCCATAGGATAAAAAATCACTCTACAATTCAAATCTTTTGTCATTCGACTGACGGATAGTAAATTCTGTGGAAACGAAGGAGCATGAAGAACATGCGACAATTGAAGAGTAGGAGTAATAGACATGCTTCCCTGCCCTACAATTGGGGAAGAACTACCATCAGCAAGACGTACCCCTTTTTGACCAGTCACAGGTTTTAAACCCAAAAAATTACTCGAATTTTCGCACAAGTGACCAGAGGCTCCAGAATCAATGATCCACCTATCACCTTGACCAGATAGGCCATCACCTGCCGAGCACACAACCTCCGCAACCGAAGACTTCGAAGTGGATGATCGTAAAGCAAGAAGCTCGTCATATTCAACCCTGCTAAGTGTTACATAATCATTGGAGGAATCTGCATTTGATTTAACCACGTGAGCCATAATATAAACAATTGGCTAGATTCACAAAATCAAGGAGCAACCACATGCGCACACCCACAATCAACTACGAACCCGACTATATCAAGTTTTGATTTCACCAATGAAATATGAGAAAAACGACTTGCTACTATTCAGATCCAAACTTAAAATTTTTAAAGAACCTTGACCAGCACCTTCCACCTCAACCGCGGATGGCTATTTGTTGCAAATCAAGATCATACATCCAACACGATAAAGTTGTGTCTGGTTTTCAGACTATCACACATCAGTTTTCCGCGACTACACAGTTTTCCACACCAGAGATAAAATCTGGACAAGCTTCAAGTGACACAAGGAATAGCGTGTGTTATCATCACGCATCAGCAACTAAGACAACCAGTAGCAGAACTCAACACAGAATCCCTCGGCAAAAAAAATTCCCACAAACAAAATATTTTCCCACACTGCAGGGAATCATGCCTGCTGCTTAAAAAAAAATTCTGCAATAAGTTAACATGCTGCTTTCACAGCACATACTTTCCAGCCAAACAGATCACGTCACAGCAGGGAACAGATCTACACACACAGGAGGGCTGCTAACATTCATCTTCTGAAATCTACCAACAAAATAGAATCTGAGATAAACTCACCATCCAGATTCACAACTAGCGATAACTTGAGCACGCAGAAACATAGGCCTTCAAAGAACTCGGCAACAATACAGTGCAGGGTTGACTTTTACATGTGTAGAGGCTCTTGGAAGGGAACCCACACACCTTTGGTTCCTTGAGATCGATTTGGGGGCCGATTCATTAGCAAGGGAGAGGGCTTTTATGATTTTCTCAAGTAAGAGTACATTTCCATTCAAGAAAGTGGGTTAAGGTAAAAAATCACTATTCTTTGCTTAGTGTTTTTTGAGGAAGATGACATCAGAAGATTCGGCATGGCAATGGTGCACTTAAGTACTGAGTGTAAACCGATTAAGAATCAAATGCAACTATTATCAAAATAGTTTTTCGGGTGGTATCTATCTCTTAAGAAATCATTTAGCCGGGACACATCATAATGTGCAAGCATGCATGTTAAATGACAATACCAACAATTACTTGATGATCTGAGAGGAAAAAGACAAAAAAAAGAGATGAATAAGGCAGAAATGGGGTATGCAGAGCTCTCGGAGCCCTGAGAGGATGTGTATTACAAAGATGAGTTCCCTACTTCTGATCCTATAACCCATATCCTAAGATCAGAAGTAGGAAATTCTGCAGCGAAGACAAAAGGTGTGGCTGGTGCCAATAATAGTGTCGCGAGCACAAAAGGAAGAGGAGAAAAAAAGGAGCAAGAGGGAGTTTTTCGAGAGGAGGACTAGGAGGTATAGATAGAGACTCTATTAGGAACTTTTTTCCTCTTAGGACTATTCCTGGGGCACAACCCGACATTCGTACTGCTATGACTCCTCAAGAGTTAGTCGAGTAGGTAGATGTCATGGTTGGTAGATGGTTTTATGATGCCAGCATTCCTTTCAATGTAGCAAATTTCTTTCATTTTCAAGTCATGATAGATGCCATAACCAGTATTGGGCCTGGATACACAATGCCTTCATATCATGCTTTAAGAGGAAAGATTTTAGATGCTAATGTAAATAAAGTGAAGGCTTATTATGATGAGATGAAACAATCATGAAGAGAGATTGGGTGTAGCATCATGGCAGATGGGTGGACAAATAGAAAGTTAAGGACTTTGATAAATTTTTTTGTCTATTGCCTCAAAGGAACCATGTTTTTGAAATCAATTGATTTGGCTGATACACCCAAGACATCAGATATATTGTTAAGGGTTTTTGACCAGGTTGTGGAAGAGGTTCAACCTCAAAACATTATAAAGTTCATTATTGATAATGCAACAAATTATAGGGCAATAGGTAAAGAATTGACAAAAAAATTTGGGTCTTGTTTTGGACCATGTGTGTTGCCCATTGCATAGACCTCATGCTTAAGGAATAAGGACATTGACATCATGGATGAGGTACATCAGATAGTTGAATGTTGCCAAGAAATTACTAAATTTATTTACAATCATGCGTGAGTTTTGAGCTTAATGAGAAAGTAAACTAGTGGTGCTGAGTTGATTCGTAGTGTAGTTACTAGATTTGCTACGATTTTTTTTGACAGTGCAAAGTTTAATAAAGAACAAAGTTGTACTAAAAAAATATTTCATCAGATGAGTGAAATGCATATCTCCATGCATAAAAAAAGAAAACCTATAGAAATTGTAGATATTTTATTCAAAAGTTAATTCTGGGATTCATGCGTGAAGTTATTTAGAATAACTATACCTTTAGTGAAAGTGCTTTGATTGGTTGATAGTGAAGACATACCAATTATGGGTTATCTCTACGAGGTCATGGATAAGGCAAAAGAGGCCATTAGAGATAATTTGAAGGGAAAAAAATTCTACATACCAATATGGAACATCATTGATCATAGGTGGATTGGGCACCTTCATCAACCTCGTCATGCTGCAACGTACTATTTAAATCTTGCATTTACATACTCCCCTATTTTTAAAATGAATAGGGAAGGCAACAAAAGACTTTTGAATTGCATTGAAAAGCTGAACCGTGATTATAGCATTCAAGATCAAATTCATAAGGAAATGAAAACATATGATAATGCATTGTATGATATGGGGAGACCTACAGTAGTGCGAAACCGTGCCACAATGCGTCTAGGTAATTTATTTTGTCTATTTTAATTTTAATTTCAATTTCAAATTGTTATTTAGTTATGATGTTTTGTATGATTTTATATATGTTATTGTTTTCAAACTCATTTTTTTTTTTCAGATTTGTGGTGTGGCAGGTTTGAAAGTGATGTTCCAAATCTAAGAGCTTTTGCCATTTGCATTATAAGCCAAACATGTAATGCAAGTGGATGCGAGAGAAACTCGAGCATCTTCGAGCAAATCCATACCAAAAGAAGAAAAAGATTAGAGCACAAAAGTCTCAATGACCTCCTCTACGTTCGCTACAACTTATGACTGAGGCAAAGATATATAAAATTATAAAGTTTATTTGTTATTTTCATTTAAAAATCAACTAATTTTATTTTTTTCATGTAATCTTTTTAGGCAAAGGAGGGTTGCGGTAGGCGAGTGACAACCAGCATAAAAACTTAGTCATACCCTATGAATATGAACCAAATTCATATCGGCGACCCCAATTGTTTTGGGATGAAGGCGTAGTTGTTGTAATCTTTTTAGGCAAATAAAAAAGTTATTAGCAAGGAGGCACAAAGAGCAATTCGATCCCTTCACTTTGGAACATTTTGATGAATTGGATGCATGAGTTTAAGAAGAAGCAAAGACTCTTATGAACGAAGAGGACATTCAATGGATTAAAATGGAAGGATCACAATAGGTAGATGATGAAGACCCCATGTATCTTGGGGACGATGTGGATGTCGAAGAAGGATAAGAGAAAGAAGATAATGAAGATGATTATGATTATCGCTGTATCATGTATTCATGTTTTATTAAAAAACTTGTTCTTGTTAGATGCTTTTGTTTATGTAATATGAAAGAATGACTCTTGTGGTATGTAATAGAGACATAAATGCTTCATAATGTGATTTTATATATTTAGTTTGTGCAATTCATTATTATTTCATGTGATATGATTTTTTTATGATTTTTCTTGATTTTTTGGATTTTTTTATTTAAAATTTATGATACATTTACAATACAATATGATACGATACAATGTTACTATTGGGTCGACCGATATGGGTAACAATACGCTACTTACAACCTTGACGGGGATATTGGATTCCCCTTGTCTTAAGCCTCTCGAACTGTTGAAAGTAATTCT
This sequence comes from Nuphar pumila, assembly GCF_984573655.1. Taxonomy (NCBI): domain Eukaryota; kingdom Viridiplantae; phylum Streptophyta; class Magnoliopsida; order Nymphaeales; family Nymphaeaceae; genus Nuphar; species Nuphar pumila. The sequence goes on along the minus strand of NC_143254.1, from coordinate 7,799,315 downwards.
TGGCCGACCATTAATAATTATAATGCAAAATGGAGTGGATACACAAACCATAATTTTATTCACCCAAGTGAGATGGAAACTAAAGAACAATAAAGACTTCTCTAAGAATTTCCCACTAGATCTGCATATACTTGGTATTGCTCATTTTATGCAAGCCTCGCGTGCATCTGATCTGAGCTTCTCTTCCTTTTTTTTCAGTCAACTTGACATCCATAAGTTACACGTAAGGAAATATGATTGGTGAAATGGATAACTTCATTGGCTTTAACATATGACCTTGAGCACATTAACTTGAATTTGGTTATGTTACTCTTTCTTGACTCAACTGAATTTCTGTTTCATTCTGGAGATATCCATCATTTGAAATATGAATGGATGAGTACGATCATGCAAGACAAAAATGAGAATAACAACACTTTATCTGATGATAATATTATTTAGACAAACTGTTATGCCAAGTTGTGCAAAGAGATGAAAGGCATAAATAGAACTTTCATGCATGCAAAGAACAGATTTTTATTACTTTTCATTGTTAATATGCAACTGCTGTTGTGAAGCTTGTCAGAATATATTGTTTAGTTATTGATGTGCTATGAAGGATGGTTTGCTAGGAATCCATCAATTTTGAGTAAAGTGGGACAAGTGCTATTGCAACAATCTGAGGCAGAACACTTACCTCATCATGTTTTGATCGCTGATGACTCTTTCCAACTTCTGAGCTTTCCATGTGATCAAGTTACCAATTCTGTTACTGAGGTGGCTGAGAAATTTGGTTGTAAGTCTCCTCCTTTTATCATCATTTCTCTTAGCTGTTGGTCATTTCTAGACAGGGGTGCAAATTGGTTGCATATGGGTTGGATCATGCTTCATTCTGAATCTGTATTCAATTTTTTTTGCACTAAATCCTAATTCAGGCATAGGTCCGAAAAAGATCTGGTGATGTAAGATGGACTCCAGATCCAAAATACGTATGATACTGGATCCAGTAAAAAAAGTCTAAAATCAAGATCTTTTTTACATGTAAAAACTGCAATCAATGGGATTAGATCCAAATCAAGACATAGATCCAATTCAAATAATCTGGATCCAAAAATAATCCATATATGCAACCAAATCTGATCCAGATATACTTTTGGATCTTATCTTAAATAAGTGTTGAACTCCAATGGGAGGTCCAACCAAACCCAATCCATTTTCATCCCATCTCTAGTTTGATTATAAATGAAGATGCTCCATTGCCATTTAATTAGGTTGTATTATAAATGCTATTCTGATTACCTCTGTGTTACAGGTCAGGTAGACCATATAAACATTGGAGAGTATATCAATCTTAACATCCCAAGCTTGAAAGTGTTTGAGGAGAAACATTGTCAAGATGAAGTATGCATGATTCCATCCTTGCATGCACTTTCAAATGCCATGCGGTTGCTTCAAAGGTGTGAATATTTTGTATATGCACATTTTCTATGCTTTGCATCTATATGGTGTGTTCAGATCAGAGTTACCGGAAGCGCCTAGGGTAATGGGGAAGCACACTTCCCCGATACGCGCTTCGGAAGCGCGAAACGTCGCGCTTCCGAAACGCGTGGGGAAGCATCCCCTTTTTTGGGAAGCGCGCTTCCCTTTTATGGGAAGTGCGTAAATGGGAAGCGCGCTTCCCCCACGCTTCCCCATTTTTTTCATTTTTTTCGCTTCCCCCTCGCTTCCGGTTCGCTTCCTAGGTCGCTTCCGGTTCGCTTCCTAGGTAGCTTCCGAGACGGTTCTCCCCACTTCCTACATTTTTGAAAGTGCCTCGCTTCCCGCTCCCGCTTCCTCAACTGACAACTCTGGTTCAGATGCCACGATGTATGTTGTCATGTAATTGTTTGAAACCTTCATTCTTTTTTGCACACCGACACTATTTAAAGTAAATATTCTGAAGAGAAAAGGCAATTGCATTTGATTTAGAGTTTGAAGTGAAGTTTCATTTGTAAGAATCTAGCTTTTTCTGTTTTGTTCTATAAACCTATAGCACATAAGGGACTCAAATCCCGTGGATTCCATGAAGGAGTTCGCCTTTTTTATGGTAAAAAGTATTCTTTTTCATTGAATGCAGGGCATAACAACATGAGGTTCTCAAACAAGTATTTGCACCCATTTTTGCACTTGACTGCAACACAAAATTTGTAGGTACCCATTACCATTTAATTATGGATACACTGAAAAGTCCTATTGGAGCAAAAATGAATGAGTTAGCGATCTAACATCCACTAGAATATCTTGGTTGACATATCTAGGTTTCTCAAAATTATTGTCTTTTTTGGCAGGCATCATCTTTCCTACTCATTTTCATTTTGCTTCAAACATGATCATTTTCCTAAAATTCCTATAATTTCCCTTAGCCTTCTATCCTGACTTCATTCATCTTTTTGGTTTTATTTGACATACCATGTAAACTCATCCATAGCTTAGATTTCTTGAACCTGGACCTCCTTTCTTATGAATATTATAGTAATGTTAAAGTTTGTAAAATTCTGTTGTAAGTGGTGTATTTTTAAACGTCCAAGCTTTTTTTGACAATAATATTTGAATCACTCTTGGGGTCATTCCTTCAGTTTCTTTGAGGTGAACTGATGTAACGCTCCGAAATCTTAACCCAGATTTTTGAGGATTTTTTTTTCAATACAGCCGAAACAAGTACTACCATAAGCTTAAGCATTCCGGAACATTACAGTGGAGAGCAATCCAAAATCATTTATTTCATTTCAATATAAATGAAAATTAACATCAGAGTTTCTCGAACTATCCCTGGAACAGTAAATCCAAAATCTCGATCCGATGCCTCATCCCGCAGTCGCTCATAAACTCTACCCTTCACCTGAAAAATGATAAATTTATAGGAATTATACTACACCTGTCTAAGTATGAATTATTATAATTTTTCTTGCAGGTATATCATGTGTCAAGTATGTGGTGTGGGTGTCGAGTGTGATTTTCAGCATATACAAAGATAAGCAAAGGACTACACTACGACATTCAACAATTTATCAAAATCTAATTGGTAGGTAACATCGTTAGCAACATTTAAATATCTCATAACCACAGATACGAATTCATGCAATAATTCACAGGAATGCATTTATGACAATTACATAATTGATACAACATGGTGCATCCATTAGGCATAAAACAACATGAATTACAATTCAAGTAAAAAGGGCATTTAACATGCATTAAAAATTAACCATCACCCATCCACAAAACATATAACAATTAAGAGAACAGATAATGTAAAAATATGTTCAACAAGATACTATAATCGATAGCACAATATCCTTGAGAATAAATGTGTGAACATACACACACCAAGAACACTTGGAACACTTGTGCATAACAAGCACAACACACGGAATCACAAATGTGCAAATGCACTCATAAGATTCATAAACAAATAAAAGGTTGGGCTATAATCCCAAAACCCTTAAGAAAATACAAGAGGAGCTGCTCATATTTATAGGGCATTTAGGAGGCCTTGGAAGGGGCTCCACATAGTCGTTGGAGCCCCTCCAACGGTCACAAATGTGACCGTTGGAGGGGTCCAATGACTAGTGGGTTGGGCCCCTCCCAAGGCAAGTACAAGTTGCATTAATTAAAGAAAAAGAAATAAAGAAAAAGAAATAAAGAAAAAGAAAAGGAAAAAATACAAAACATATTCATGAAAATGAATATGTGTAAAATGCCTAAACTACCCTTAGCAATATATATTATAGGTAGATACATATACATATATATGATATATGTATATGTATCACCTTATATATATAAAATATAAATACGAAATTACAAGATTGATTTACATAATTTAACACCCCCCCTCAAACTTAGGGCAAGATGATCAATAGTTTGCCAAGAAGGAAGTTGAACCGCGGAGCGCACAAGGCTTTAGTAAAGAAGTCTGCCAACTGATATTCGGACGTGACATAAGGAAGATCAATGACTCCTCTGAGATATGCTTCACGAACATAGTGACAGTCCATTTCGATGTGCTTAGTCCGCTCATGAAAGGTGTGATTTTTCGCAATGTAGATTGCACTCTTGTTGTCACAACATAGCTTAGTGGGCCCTTCTATTGTGATCCCCATGTCTTCTAGCAATTGATGAATCCAAACAATCTCCATGGTGGTAGTTGCCATAGCACGATATTCAGCTTCGGTTGAGGAGAGCGACACCTTTTGTTGCTTCTTGCATCTCCACGAAATCAGTGAGTCTCCTAAGAATACACAAAAACCAGTGGTGGAGTGACGGTTATTTGAGTCACCTCCCCAATCAGAGTCAGTATAAGCAATTAATTTTAAGTCGGAAGAAGAGGACAAAAAAACTCCCTTATTTAGAGTACCCTTTATGTATCTTACGACTCGTAAGATGGCACTCATGTGAACTGATGTAGGCGCATACTGAAACTGACTTGCAGTATGGACTGTATGGGATATATCTGGTCTGGTAATACTCAGATACATCAATGATCCTACAAGCTGTCTGTAGGGTGTAGGATCCAAGAGGGGAACCCCATCATCAATTTTCATTTTTGCCCCTACTACCGCAGGAGTTTCACAAAGCTTCTCATCTGTAATACCTGACCTGTCAATGATCTCAGAAGCAAGCTTAGTTTGAGATAAGAAATATCCTCTAAGAGAGTATGCTACTTTAATCCCCAAAAAATAAGTTAGAAAACCTAAATCAGACATTTCAAATTTATCTTTTAAGATAGATTTTATACTCTTAACTCCGTTAGAGTCACTCCCGGTGATGAGTATGTCATCAACATATAATAGTAAAATTATAATCCCTGCATTGGTTTTTCTAACAAATAGAGCAGTGTCAGTAAAGCAAGAGGAAAATCCATTTTCAATCATTACAGAGTTAAACCTATCATACCAAACCTTGGGGGCTTGTTTTAGACCATAAAGTGCCTTTTCAAGACGAAGCACCTTTCCCTTAGGAGTCTCCATTCCAGGTGGAGCATCCGTATAAACTTCTTCGCTTAAATCGCCATTTAAAAATGCATTTTTAACATCCATTTGATAGATGTTCTATTTGTTGATAGAAGCAACAGTTATAAGACATCGGACAGTGACCATACGAGCTACAGGAGCAAAAGTTTCTTCATAGTCAATACCATATTCTTGACTATATCCTTTCGCAACCAAACGAGCTTTATACCTTTCAAGGGATCCATCACTTTTAGTTTTTACTTTGAAAACCCATATGCACCCTATTGTTTTCTTATCTTTAGGAAGATTTTGAAACTCCCAAGTTTTGGCTCTTCTCAGAGCCTCAAGTTCATTGTCCATTGCACTAATCCATTCAGGGCACTTACGTGCTTCTTCAAAATTTCTAGGTTCTATATAGGAGTGGATGGCACTAAGGCAGACTCTATATCTTGGTGAAAAAGAGTCATAGGAAATGAACCTAGAAGGAGGCCTTCTACTTCTTTCGGTTCTACGAGGGATCACTTCATTCTGAGAGGCACTGGGACTAGCATCATCATATCTGTCAAGAGCACTCCTAAAGTTGTTTCGATCTCTATGAGTATAGGTGATAGGGTCTCTAGGTAATTCTTCATCAATATGTTGATGTGATGAAGGAAGCAAGGAGATGTTTTCCTCAGTTTCAAATTCATTTGGGTTACTTTGATCTGACTCATCATCACTAGTATCATTGTCTTTATTCAGTAAATCAAATAAAAAGTAGTAATCCACATTTTCATTATGAGGGTCACAACGTTCGAATACACTAAGATTTTCCAAAAAACTCACATTTCTGGAAACATACAGTTTATCACTTTTGACATCATAACAACGAAAACCCTTTTGGGTTTCAGAATAGCCAAGAAAGGCACAAGGAATGGCTTTAGGAGAAAGTTTGTCATTCTTATCAGTAAGAACAAAACATTTACACCCAAAGACCCTTAACCTGCTATAATCAGGTTCCTTATCGTATAGTTTTTCAAAGGGAGAAATTTTGTTTAAATTTTTCGATGGAAGTCTGTTTATGAGATATACAGAGGTAAGGGCTGCCTCAGCCCAGAGATTCTTTAGAATGTTTTGTGAAATGAGTAAAGTCCTAGTTGTTTCAATGATGTGCCTGTGCTTTCGTTCGGCTAACCCATTTTGTTGAGGGGTTTTCGGACAAGATTTTTGGTGAAGAATACCAAAATTTTCAAGATAACTTTTGAATTCATTTGAGAGGTATTCTCTTCCAGAGTCAGACCTAAAGTTTTTTAGGCATCCATTGAATTGATTTGAAATCATCATGTGAAAACTTTTAAAAGTTGAGAAAACTTCATGTTTATGTTTAAGAAAATAAATCCAACAAAACCTAGTGTAGTCATCCACAAAAATCACATAATATGAAAATCCTCCTTTTGACATTGCAGGAGCCGGGCCCTATACATCGGAACGGACAATTTCAAATGGTTTTGTCGTAAACATGGATCTTTGAGGAAAAGGCAAACATTTCATTTTCCCAAGAATACATTCATTACATAGAAAATCACTTTTACAAAGATGTTTAACAAAAGGCAGATAGGAGATTTTAACAATATTGGGATGACCCAATCTCTTATGCCATACATGAATATCTTTGTTTTGGATGGTGTTGCAAAATTGACTCTTGGGAACTTGAAGAAAATCTACGTAGTAGACGTCTCCTCTTCTAGAGCCTTCCCCGATCAATCTCCCGGACTGGCGATCCTGTATCCAACATTTATTAGAAGAGAATTTTATATCGCAACCATGGTCCGAGAGTTGGGAGATGGAAAGAAGATTTAAATTAAGTTTTGGGATAAAACGAATTTTTGGAACAAAGAAGTCTTGTCTTTCAAAATTACCTATTCCTTTAATCTCAAGAGATGTTCCGTCCGCGGTTGAGACAAAGGATGGAAAAAAAAATTTAGACAAATTTGAAAGAGAGCAAGAGCTAAGGGTCATGTGAAAGGATGCCCCGGAATCTAAAAGCCAAGATGTCTTACCGGGGGAAGATGATGACATAGCGGCTCTGGAAGTGCCTCCCTTGAGAAGAGGTTGTAATGCCTCTACGATTTGTTGAAGGGAAAGAGACTCACTTGATGATGAAGGTCGTTCTTCTGCTTGGGATGCCATAGCCGTTGCAATCAATTTCTTCAATTTAGGACACATAGGTTTGATATGTCCGGGTTCTTTACAAAAGTAGCAATTCAATTTGCTATAGTCTCTTTTGCCATACCGATCATTTCCTCCTTGACCTTGGTTCTTGAAATGAGGAGGTCTATAGGTCTTCATGTTATTCCCCGGTCTTGACACGGCATTAACCATTTCACCATCTTCTTGAGTAGAAGAGGTAACAAGAATGCTAGAATTATTCTTGCTAATCTCCATACGGGTTTCTTCACCACTTAGCTTGGTGATAACATCTTCAAGTGAGGGTGATGTGAAAGCGGAGAGAAGAGAGGACCGAACTTGTTCAAATTCGGGTCTAAGGCCATTTAGAAAATTGAAGAACCGGTCTTCCTCAAGTTGTTTGTGCCTTAATTCGATTGCTTCTCCACTCCATTTTGGTTCAAGAATTGCGAGCTCGTCCCAAATAGAAGATAATTCGGCAAAGTACTCCCGAATGGTCATTCCATTTGGTTGGAGGGTCAAAGCCTTCTTTTGGAGAAAATACTTGTGGGATAGATCTCTTGAAGTGTACATTTTCTCAAGATACACTCAAGCTTCAAAAGCTTTTTTAAATTTGATGATATTGGCATTTATCTTGGTCTCAACGGATGAGAAAATCCAAGATAAGATCTTGAAGTTCTTCATATCCCAATCATCATGTTTTTTAGAATACTCTTCAAGAGCCTTTTGTCTTTCATCCCCTTCAAGGATCTTAATATCCCCTCCTTCAATGACGGTGATTTTGGGTTCCGGTTCCGGTATGGATCCATGAATGTAACCCCAAAGCCCATTTCCTTTAATATGGGCTTCCATATTACCGGCCCAAACATGATAGTTTGAGCCATTAAGCTTAAACCCAAGAGAGAAATGGGAGTCTTTTTCGCCCATTAGAGAGGAAAGAAGACAAGAAATAATACGTACCTCAAATATTTTTTGCGTCTTTCTTGACAAAAGAAGCTCCTAAAATATTGCCCGAAGAAGATGATCCACTTTGATTTCAAAAAGCTTGAAGGCACGCTTTTTGAGGAATGCAAGTGACAGCGAATCACAATTCTTCTTCTTCAACGAGGCTCTGATACCATGTAAAAATATCTTCAACAAGATACTATAATCGATAGCACAATATCCTTGAGAATAAATGTGTGAACATACACACACCAAGAACACTTGGAACACTTGTGCACAACAAGCACAACACACGGAATCACAAATGTGCAAATGCACTCATAAGATTCATAAACAAATAAAAGGTTGGGCTATAATCCCAAAACCCTTAAGAAAATACAAGAGGAGCTGCCCATATTTATAGGGCATTTAGGAGGCCTTGGAAGGGGCTCCACATAGTCGTTGGAGCCCCTCCAACGGTCTATAAATATTTATAGAGGAGGAGAGCTAAAAAGGAGACCATAAAGGGGGGCTCCCTTCTAGTCGTTGGGAGCCCCAACGGTCATAAATATGATCGTTGGGGCCCCAACGACTAGATGGGTGGGGCCCCTTATGGTCCTAAAAAAGAAAAATAAGAAAATAAAAAAAGGAAAAGAAAAAAGGGAAAAAGAAAGAAAAAGGAAAAATACAAAAAGGAAAAAATACATGGTAAATTACCAAACCACCCCTATCGGGTTTTTGGTTGTACAGAAAAAGAAAATAAATTATGTATATATACATATATGTATATATATACTTATATATATACGAATGTATATATATATATATAAGTATATGTATATATATATATATATAAGTATATGTATATATATATTAATATATACATAATTTAACATGCCCCCTCAAACTTTACGGGGAGAAGACCGAAAGTTTGCTAAGAAGAAACATAAATCGTGGAGTTGGGAGCACCTTGGTGAAGAAGTCAGCCAGTTGATATTTTGAAGTAACATATGGTAATGTGATAGTTCCTCTGAGATATTCGTCTCGAACATAATGGCAATCCATTTCGATATGCTTGGTACGCTCATGAAAAGTATGATTGCTTGCAATTTATATCGCACTTTTGTTATCACAGCAGAGCTTGGTGGGAGTGAAAATGAGGACGCCCATGTCACCAAGGAGACTTCTGAGCCATACGATTTCCATAGTTGTCATTGCCATGACCCGATATTCAGCTTCAGTAGATGATAGTGAGACCTTCTGCTGCTTCTTGCATGTCCACGAAATGAGAGATTCACCTAAAAAAATGCAAAGACCCGTAATTGAGATACAATCATTGGGATTTTCTCCCCAGTCAGCATCAGTAAAAGCAGTTAACTCAAGAGATGAGGAAGAGGATAAGAAGAGTCCCTTGGAGATGGTATTTTTGATGTATCGCACAATTCTCATTACGGCCGCCATATGAACCGAAGTAGGTGCATGCTGAAACTGGCTTGCTGCATGAACCACATGAGCTATATCTGGACGTGTGATGGATAGATAGGTGAGTGCTCCAATTAATTGACGGAAGGGGTTTGGATCCTCAAGAAGAACACCATCCTCAAGTCTCAGTTTTGCATTGATAACTTCGGGAGTCTCAACTTTCTTTTCATCCGATATTCCTGATTTGGTACAAATTTCTGCAGCTAATTTCATTTGAGATATGATGTATCCTCGCGCGGAATAAGCCACTTCAATTCCTAAAAAATATCTCAAGTATCCAAGATCAAACATATCAAAAGTTTCTTTTAACATAGACTTTACATCATTTACCCCCTTTTTGTCATTCCCAGTGATGATCATATCATCAACATATAGCAGAAGCATAACAATGGAGTCACCTGTCTTCTTAACAAAAAGAGCAGTGTCACTATTGTAACGCTTCGAAAGTTTAACCCAGATTTGTGAGGATTTTTTTTTTAAAAACGGAACCAACTAATAATTCCAGGGTTAAGCATTTCAGAACGATACAGGAAGGTAAAAGCAAACCACACCATTTATTTTTTTATTTCAATGATAATAGAATCCAACATCAGAGTTTTCACATTATGAGTCTCAAAACAAAAATTCCAATCTGAAAGAAAGTAAGAACTCTCGTTGCTTCTGATCACGAGCATGTTGGGGAAAGTACGTCTCTAAAAATGCCCGCTTGAAATCTTCCCATGGAATAGTATCCATTCCGGCAAAGTGGATGGTTCGGGTTGTGTCTCACCACTTCTGTGCATCTTCCGTCAAGCGGTAGGTGCCGAAATCTGTTTGCTTAATATCGGGAACAGACAGAACCCGAAAAGCTCGTTCTGTCTCGGCAATCCAACTCTCAGCGAGTTCAGGATCAACCTTGCCTGAGAAAGTGGTCGGGTTCAACTTCAAGAACTTCTCATAGGTGATTGTGTTGGTGTTATGCCTTTCACTTATGGTTGCGGCTAACTCCGCCTGGTGGCGCATTTGGGTGTCCATTGTCTGAGCCAGATTACCGAGAGTTTTCATTACGAAACACCTTTAGTCCTGCCATTCGTTCGCCGTGCTCGAACTAGCTTGGGATCGGCGATACATCTAATAACCATTTCAATACACAGAGTTTTACTATCTTTGAATTGTAGTGTTCCAAAAATCATTACATGTATATATCTATACTTATACAGAAAAACAATGCAATTATCATGGCTGATAAAGAATTTATACTTACAGAGCGTTTGCAGGGTGTAGCACGACCGTGATCCTTGATTTATTGTTCTCAGGCTCTGATACCATAACTGTAACGCCCCGAAAGTTTAACCCAGATTTGTGAGGATTTAAAAAAAAAAAAAAACAGAACCAACTAATAATTCCAGGGTTCAGCATTTCAGAATGATACAGGAAGGTAAAAGCAAACCACACCATTTATTTTTTTATTTCAATGATAATAGAATCCAACATCAAAGTTTTCACATTATGAGTCTCAAAACAAAAATTCCAATCTGAAAGAAAGTAGGACCGCCAGGGAACAAATAGATCAAGTCTTGGTCAGCGCCTCATCCTGCATCGCTCATAGAACTACTCTTTGCCTGAAAATGATAAAAATTATAGGAATTAGACTACCACGTCTAAGTAGGAAAACTATACTCTTAATGCAGGTATATCATAAATCTAGTATGTGATGTGGTTGTCGTGTGTGAATTTTCAGCCTATTAAGAATCGTACAAGAAGACTATGTAACAGTAGTAACAAATATATATCTAAGCAGGCAAACAGATTATGCAGCAGTTATAATTAAGCAATTAAAGCATTTTATGCAAAGATAACAGTTAAGCAAGTAAGGCATTAAGCAATTAAAACGTATTCTGCAACAACAATAACAGTCATGCATAACATTCATGTAGCAATCCCAATATGAATTTGATTATCTCATATCTACACATTTCAGGATGTCATTTCGTCATAAGCTCAGAACATGCTGGAAGAATATAAACATGTCTCCCTAGAACTCCACTCACTGTGGTACCTAAAATGTTCTAATTGATGTTTATCTTTTCTTATCCCGTGGGTACACACAGGCCGAGGCAACCATCACAGAAGAGAACGTTCGGGGGTATATTATTCAAAGTTGTTTTATTAACCCGAACATTCTAACTGTGATTGAAATCCCAAGGGAGCGGCCAGTGACGGAGAGAAACTCCTAAAGGCCAAAACCAAAACAGGATGCATCCCTAACTTCTGCAGAAGAACAAAGAGCTACCACCTAGGACATATTGGTAGTCCAGGTCCCCCAACTTCGAGGACTGGGGACCAACGAGTCATTTTAGCTCGAAACACTAAACATGTCCCCGGAGTTTTGTACCACCTACCCTCTCCAAGGTAAGCCCGAATCTGAGTGGGTTAATCTGTTCATTTAATTATTTTCTCGAGGTATGGGGGTGTTTTCCCCATCTACCTCCTACTACCATTATAATAAATTCCCAACCTTAGTCATTTTGCCAAGGTACACATTCATCCCTGTTTTTCTTTTCATATTGATTGCACAACCCACTCAGAGTGTTCCGGTGCCTTTAAACCAGTCAAGCACGAATGCCCCGGTGCCTTTAAATAGTCGGGCAACAATATTATATTTTCATTTTCATGTGGGTTCACATCATAACTTCGATGGTCTATGCATGACCCTTAATCCACTAGCTTGACATTCATATGTCCACAACAAACAGACCCATAGGTTCGGTTATCCAATCATCGTTCACCATTATTATTATTCATTTATTCTTTAATAGCAATTTGCCACAACGCCTCCATGTATTAAAAAGGGTGGCATGTATTAAAAGCTCTGTCAACAAGCAAAGACACTGTTGGTGTCTTTTATTGAGCATGCAGTGTAGTCCTTGAGATTTGGTGATACTACTATATACATTTCTCCCAATACACTCTCATTTGAACATTCCACAAGATATACAGCTTATTTGGCATTTGATATTTTCAACAAATATGTAGGGTCCGACCATAGTACTTCAGAAAAATATACAGTTTAACATGCATATGAACAGTGGAGAATAAGCATCTTAATGGCCATTTGAACCTTCTAGATGATATACACGTAATGGGCATTGAGACATTTTAAGGAATATGCAATTGAACATCATAAACTATGCAGCTTAATATGCAGCTAAATATCAATTTAATTTACAAGTTACTATGCAGTTGAACACCAAACTTGCATGCAGCTTAATATGCAACTAAATATCAATTTAATATACAAGTGACTGTAGTTGAACACCAGATTTGCATGCAGCTTAATATACGGCTAAATATTAATTTAATATACAAGTTACACATTCCATCGTTTTGGTTCTTTAGTTGGCACACAGTCCATCTATCACACTTACCTTCAACCAACAACATAGATGAACTTAAGCAACTATTACTATATGCAAGAAGAACTACTTAGATTAAGCCATAAACTGTGAAAAATAAAAGTTTTTGGTACGGAAAATTTTATATTCAACACAAAAGATTTGCACAGAATAAATCCTGAAATTCAAGAGAATATACCCACTGCCAAATCATGCAGTTCCAAAGGTTATACACAAGACTAAATCGTAAAATTTATAGGAATGTATATATATATACATATATACGAAATTTTAGAGGAATGTGTATGCAACTTAAATCATAAAATTTCAATAAGGAGAACAAAACTGAATCATGAAATCCAAAGAGACATACACAGGTATAACCCATGAATTTCAAGAAAATTGAGGACAGGATCAGATCATGACTTCTCTACAATGCATATATACGAAATTTCAAAGGAATGTGTATGCAACCTAAATCATAAAATTTCAATAAGGAGAACAAAACTGAATCATGAAATCCAAAGAGACATACACAGGTATAACCCATGAATTTCAAGAAAATTGAGGACAGGATCAGATCATGACTTCTCTACAATGCATAAGAGTCTCTTTTCCACATGCCGACCCTGCTTATACCCATAAAACATATTAACTTATAGACTTAATCTTGTTTGAGATTCTAAGAAGAATTTTATATTCAGAACAACAAATTTGCATACTCGTTATCGGTTATTTAGGCAAGATTGTAACATGTTCAACAAATAAGATTACAATAGTTCTCGGACTGTACACACGGTAACAAAATTTATTTTCTCCCTTTCTTTTTTTCATAATAATCTGAAACCCCCAAATCTTAGATTTGGGGTTGATAGACGACCCCAAATTGGAGGTTTTCCTTCCCCCTTTTTTTTTCGAGATTAGGGTGTCCCGACAACCCTCACCTCATGCTCGATCCATAACATACCCGAAAAGAAACAACAACCTACCATTTTCCGCCGAAGGGGTTGCGGCAACCACGCGGGAAGGTCGACTTTGACAGCGCCACCAGTAGAGGAGAGGTCGGCTTCTCCTGGCAAGGGCTTCGAGCTGCAGGCCGGAGCTCGGAGGGCGTTCCGAAAGATGGGGGGGGGGGGGGCGCCGAGGAGAGTGAGAGAGGGAAAAGAGATAGCGAGAGAGGGAGGAAGAGGGGTTCGGGGGTCCCCCTTTGTAGGAGGGTGGCCTCCCGAAAAGGAAGGAAACCCTACCCCTTCCAGGCGGCTGCGGTGTGCTCCCCCACCTCCCCATCTCTTGACGTGTTAGGGTTCAACTGAACCCTAACACTCGATATATCGGGGAAGGGGGTTTTCCCCTTTCTTATGCTTATCGGGCAAACCATATCGGGTTGCCCCCTTTTAATCCCTCCCTGTATTAAAGTTTTACAGGGTGTGGTCCGGGTCCGGGTCCGAACCACGACCCGTGATGCTAGATCCGATCGCGATTTGGATCCGGGTCGTGTGAATAACAGTGGATCCATGGGTTGGATCCACTTGGGTCCAACGGTGGATTTGAAAAGTTTATAATAATAATTATTAGTTATTTATTTATTTAGTATTACTATTATATAAATACTTTAATACACACATATATCTTTCTTTTGGATCCGTGTAACGGATCTTAGGCCCAATTCACGTTAATTAAAAAAAAAAAAAATATATATATATATATATATATATATATATATATAATTTCTATGTACTGCATAAAATTTGCGGTTATTACAAGTATAGCAAGAAATAAATCCTAAATTAATTAATACATTACTAAACTTGTCATACCAAGCTTTAAGAGCTTGCTTAAGTCCATATAAGGCCTTTTTTAATTTAAAATTTTTTCCATTTAAATTCATACCCGGAGGAGGTTCCATATAAACTTCTTCATTTAAATTTCCATTCAAAAAGGCATTTTTGACATCGCATTGAAAAATTGGCCATTTTTTAATAGAGGCTATAGCAATAAGAGCTTGAACACTAGTCATTCGAGCAACTGGGGCAAAAGTTTCATCATAATCTACCCCATACTCTTGGGCATATCCTTTGGCTACTAACCTAGCCTTATATCTTTCTAATGAACCATCACTCTTAGTTTTTACTTTAAAAACCCATCTACATCCAATGGGTTTCTTGCCATTGGGTGGATCAATGATTTCCCAAGTTTGTGCCATTTTAAGAGCATTAAGTTCTAGTTCCATAGCTTCATTCCAATGAGCATATTGTTTAGCATCATTGTAATGAGATGGTTCATGAAAGGAGTGAAGAGCAAGTAGACATGCTCGAAAGTTTGGAGAAAAAGAATAATAAGATACAAATCTATTTGGTACTTTGGAAATACGATTTGATCTTCTTTGAGAGGTTTCTTCGATCGACTCACTTTGAGAGAATTTTTCAAGGGCACAAGGTGGATTTCTTTCATTCCTTCTAGCGTAGACTTGTATTTGTCTTGAAACATTTTCTTCTAAATTTTGATCATCATTTGGATGTTCAAAATCATCTTCAATGAGAGGTTCACTAAGATTAATATGATCATCTATGATGTTTTCTTGAGGCAACAAGTCAAATAAAAAGGAATAATCAATATTTTCATTTGGTTGGTGCGAAAAACCATTTTCTTCTTCTAGGAATGTGACATCTTTTGAGATATAAAGTTTGTTTTTGAGTATGTCAAAACATTGATAACCTTTTTGTTTTTCGCCATATCCTAAGAAAATACATTCAATAGCCTTAGGAGAAAGTTTATCATTTTTGTGAGTTAGAACAAAACATTTACATCAAAAAATTCTTAGTCTTTTATAATCGGGAGACATATTGTAAATTTTTTCAAATGGAGAAAGATTTTTTAAAGAAGATAAAGGGGTTCTATTGCTAAGATATGTTGAGGTTAGAACCGCTTCGGCCCAAAAGGATTTTGGAATATTTTTTGAAATTAATAACGTTCTTGTGGTTTCTATTATGTGTCTATGCTTTCTTTCCGCAAGACCATTTTGTTGCAGAGTATTGGGACAAGAACGTTGATGACAAATTCCATTTTATTTTAAATAGCTTTGAAATTCATTGGACATGTATTCGCCTCCCGAATCGGACCTAAGAATTGATAGGTTTCCCAAAAAATGATTTTTAACCATCGCATGGAATTCTTTAAAGGAGGACAAAACTTCGGATTTGCGACTTAGGAAGTAAATCCATGTAAATCGAGTGAAGTCATCAATAAAGACCACATAGTACGAAAATCCTCCTTTAGACAAAATAGGGGAAGGTCCCCACACATCGGAATAAACAAGTTCAAAAGGTCGAGTGGTGAAATAATTTCTTTGAGGAAATGGAGTAGCTTTAGATTTCCCAAAAATGCTATCTTTACAAGTCATGTGATTGTCTTTACAAGTATTGTTCAAAAAAGGAAAAAGAGACATTTTTACAAAATTTGGATGACCAAGTCTCTCATGCCAAATTCCAATACTTTTGTCCTTTACAAGATTGCAAGATGACTTAGATAGAAGAGTAAAAAAATCCATAAAATAGAAATCACCCCTTCTATGGCCTTGCCCAATCAGCTTCCCTGACTAGAGATCCTGCACGGTGCAATCTTTAGGTGAGAAAGAGACTTGGCATACATGATCGGTGATTTGGGAAACGGAAAAAAAATTTAGATTAATTTTTGGAACGATTCTTACTTTAGGAACGAAAAAGTTTTGAGAATTTTTAAAATCAAGTGTTCCAATACTTTCAATTTTCAAAGATGTTCCATCGGCCGTTGAAACATAAGAGGATATGGGTTCGGAAAAAATATTTGAAAGAGAGTTTTTATGAGATGTCATATGAAAAGAAGCACCGGAGTCTAGTATCCACATACCTGGAGGTGATGAGGAATAGCCGATGGCGGCTCCGGATGTTGAAGATGAAGAAGTCTTGAGAAGATGTTGGAGAACTTCGGAGATATGATTAAGAGTTTCTTTGATATCTCCCTCTTTGACACTTTCTTCTTCCTTCTTTGGAGAATTTTCTCCAACCGCGGCCAATTTTTCTTTAAGCTTTGGTCAAACCGGTTTAATGTGACCCGGTTTATTACAATAGTGACAAATCACTCCCTTTCTATATCCATTATTTTTGTTAAAGTGGGGAGGTCTATATGCTTTTACATTTGATCCGGGCCTAGTAACGGCCAAAACTTCATCACTCTTTATACTTAGGCCAAGTCGAGTTTCTTCTTGGCATACTTCGGCAAGGGCGTCTTCAATGGGTAAGGCTTTACTTCTATGGAGAAGGGATGCCCTAACTTGTTCATATTCCGGTCGTAGACCATGAAGAAATTAGAAAAAGTGCTCCTTTTCAATTTGTTCTCTTCTTAACTCAATATCTTCCGGAGCCACCCATTTAGGCTCAAGAAGAACGAGCTCATCCCAAAGAAGGGTTAAAGAGCTAAAGTAGTCACGGACACTCATATCCGCTTGTCTAGTTGAACGAATTTTCTCTTGACAAAAAAATTGTCTAGCAAGATCCTTTTGGGTATACATACCCTTAAGAAAGAACCATGCCTCATTGGCTCTTCTAAATTTTGCAATATTTGCACAATTTTTGAGGTCCACATTGTTCATAAACCATGCCAAAATTTTGGCATGGTTACTTTCCCAGTCCTCAATTTTGGATTGATGGTCATTGATAGCTTTGATGCGTTCATCGCCATCCAAAGCTTTTTCAACCTCATTTTCAATTTTAGTGAGAACAAGAGAGGGTTCGGGAGTAGTTCCCATAACAAAACCCCAAAGTTTCTTACCTCTTAGATGATTTTCCATAGCGGAGGCCCACATAAGATAATTGGATCCATTGAGCTTGAAAGAAAGCTCAACTTTAGAA
Organism: Nuphar pumila; assembly: GCF_984573655.1. Lineage (NCBI taxonomy): Eukaryota > Viridiplantae > Streptophyta > Magnoliopsida > Nymphaeales > Nymphaeaceae > Nuphar > Nuphar pumila. The sequence continues at coordinate 7,781,513 of NC_143254.1, read as the reverse complement.
TCACGTTCCATAGGTGCCGAATGGTCTTCTTTCTTTCTTCAAAAGCTTGAGAGACACGCGTCCCAAGACAACAAAAAAGGAGAAGCCCGATCACCAACCTTGCTCTGATACCATGTAATGAAAAGGGGGGGCGGAAGCACCAATAAAGTAAATCACTCTTTAAGAGTGATTCCAAGAGCCAAGAACACAAACACTAAAAGCCTATACAAAAACCCGCTAAAGGGAAAAATGACCAAAAGTCATAAGTTGGATATTATTGAAGAAAGAAAGAAGAGGGTGAACAACCCTTACAATACAAGAGGAAGCCTCCTCTATTTATAGAGGAGGAAGCAAAGAAGAAGGCACCACAAGGGGCTCCCATCTAGTCGTTGGGAGCCCCAACAGTCATAAAACCGTTGGGGCCCCAACGACTAGATGAGTGGGGCCCTTGTGGTCTTACAAAAAGGTAAAAAGAAAAAGAAAAAAAGAAAAGGGAAAAAGAAAAAGAGAAGAAAAGAAAAATAGAAAAAGGAAAATGGGTTTACATGGGGATTTACCAAAATACCCCTATCGGGTATTTTGAGAACAAAAAGAAAAACTGTATATATATACATATATGTATATATATACTTATATATATACGTATGTATATATATATATATATATATATATTTATATACATAATTTAACAGTGTGTTGGTCACAACTGTGAGTTTGTTTGGTACTAAGGAAGTGACACTTGTGGGCGTGGGGTGTCCATTGTGTCCCCGACATTAGATGTGGAGGTCTAATGTTCCGAAGGTGATTCGGTCGAGGGCTAAGTTTGGAACCCAGTAATAAAATACAAATTGTGTGTTAAGCTACCCTGGGAACCTACTTGACCTCGGGGATTGTACCAATTTGGTGTATCCGCGGGCAACGGTAATTCAAAAGATGAACTTAAATTGTATGCATTTAGTAGGGCATGCATATGGAAAGAGAAACTTAAGGAAAGATAATAAGAGGATTCATGCATTACACATAAGTCATGTATTTTTCTGCTATGCATTAGAACATGCATATATTATCTGTTTCCTTAATTGTTATATGTTTGGTGGATGCGTGATGTTTAACTTTCAATGTATGTTAAATGTCTTGTTGTACTAAAATTGTGCATCATGGTATGGTTTAATGTTTCTTTATGCATAATGGATGTACCTTGTGGTATGAATGTGTACCTGAATTATGAATTGTCATAATTGCATTTCTCTGAATAATTGTGTGGATTTATATTGTGGTTGTGGGATATATAAATGTTGCTATTAATGTTACATGTCAGTTAACTTCTGATAAATTGTTGACGGTCGTAGCATAGACCTTTACTTATTCTTGTATGTGCCGAAAATCATACATGACACCCATATTACATACTGGATTCATGATGTACCACATTAAAAGTTATAGATTTCCTACTTAGACAGTTGTAGTTTAATTCCTATAAATTTTCAGGTGAAGAGTTGGAGTTAGGAGCGTCTGCAGGATGAGGCTTCGATCGAGATTTTTGGAATAGTGTGAGAAACTCTGATGTTATTTTTCATTAATAATGAAATAAATGTTTTGGTTTGCTTCCTCTGTAATGTTTTGGAATGCTTAACCCTATGGTATGACTTGTTTCTGCTGTATTGAAAAAAAAAATTTCCTCAAAATTTGGGTTAAGATTTCGAGGCGTTACAATAACTGTAAACACAACTAAAGGATATACACGAATTAAAACATTAGTGAGGTCAAATCACAACTGCAAAGAGAGACTGTGCTCTGACACTTGCTTCAACAAGCTTGAACTTGCCAAAACAAGTACATAAGAAGAAACTGCATCGTCTAGAATGTATTGGCATTGAGAGATGTAATCAGTATTCACTGAAAGGCACTTTAATGTACTCTCGGCATGAGCCCCTTTCAGCTGAATCCTACGAATTTCACAGCTTTCCGTATAGTGCTTCAAGTTGTGCTAAGCCCTCCATTGATTGGAAATAGAGGATTTCCCATCACTTAAGTAATTAAGAACCTACCATTGAGCATTGTCGAGCTAAACACTTTCCCATAATCAAGTTATTGAAAAAGAAAGCTGAAAGATCCCACAAAACTTTAAATTTTTATTAGAAAATGATTTCGTAATTTTCTCCAGCTTAAATTCAGTCTATCACATTTCCCGACCAAGGTGAAGAGCTGATGTGAATATAACTACCACAAGAGATGTTGCATTATATACAAAATTAGGTGACAGTAGGTTCCAGTAAAAAGGCATGTTCACTATTTCACTATCATTGTTTAGAACATGAACAAACTGATCAACGTTAGCCAGTTGGCTGAAAACCTACAACACATCAAGGACTAAATACCTTTGTTTATAAATTCAAGATTTTCATTAAAGACAACAATCTCAATAATAACTGTAACTTCTACCATAGATCATGAGTTCTGAGCATTTATTCACTAGAAAATCATACAAGGTTTACATGCGGGAACAAACTGAAATGCTTTTACAAAGAATTTCTGTAAGGTAATCCTTTACTAGTCATTATAGATTTTCATGTCTAAAATGTTGATCGCACACGTTCAGCAGCAAAAAGAAATTAATACAAGTAAGAAACACATGCATGTCAAGTCCATCTTCAGGCACAAATCAAATAAATCAACACAGTCACAATGTCATCAATTTGCCAGAACGTAACAGTAAACTGGTCCAATAATGATATGTATGATAAAACACACAAATCATCATATTGTTCTGGTACCAACAGTGTACCCAACAACGACCCAGTCTCCATGAATCGAAGGGTACCCATTAACAACAAGGAAAAGAAAATTAATAGGTTATTAGGGATCCAATAATCCCATAACAGAACTCAGCAAAATTTTATCAATATTCAAAGCTCCCCTTTTTATTACACGAACACCCCATAATGTATTTGGATTTTCACCGTAGCCGAAATCGAAAATCCTCTTTGAGGCATTTGTTCCTGTGCGATTTCGGGACTGTATAACAGCCGACATCCCACCCGATTTGCAAATCTCGAAGGATATCCCCTGCAAATCGACCGATTTGGGGTTTCAGACAACCCACACCCCACACGAGCCCACGATCAACCTGTAGGCGAAAGTATAGAATCCCTACCTGTTCCGGCGAGAGGAGGTGTGGCTGACGCCGCTGCGAGAAGGAGATCGCCGACGCCGATGGTCCTGTCGAGTTCCCCTGTCATCGCACGTTCTTCCTCAAGTCATGCAACAAATAGAGGAGGTAGGTAATGAGTGAGGGAGGAAGTTGGGGAAACAGAGAGAGCGTGCGTGCTCTTGTAGGAGGGTGGCCTCCCGAAAAGGGAGGAGGCCGTTACCCCCTCCTCGCCGTCGGTGGCTGCGCATCCCCCACCCCCATCTTTTGGCATGGGTTAGGTTCTTTCAGAACCCTAACAACAATTTTTTTTTTATCGGGCAGGCCCTGCCCTCTTAACTTAAACCTTTTTTTTTAACAAACTCTTAAGAAAGGGCGCGGCCCTGGATCCGGGATCCAGCCGCGGGTTTGGACCTACGCCACCTTTGCGATGCGGGTCTGCAGGTTGGATCCAAATGGATCCAACTGTGGATCAAAATATATTTTATTGTTATATTATTTATTATTTCATTTTATTTTTCTAATACATGTGTATGATATTATATATATGGACCCCCAATCGATATGGATCCTGGATCCGAAAATTTTCTCTTTATTACACGATTGAAACTATGGATCCAAATGATGTAATTTGGATCCAAACCTTCAATAGATGAATATGGCTCCAAAATAAACTATTATGGATTCTAATTAAGGTTTTTCTTAAGACCCGTTTTAAAATTCATGGATCCTTACCATTCATCCAGGATCCAATATCAATTCTAACCCGGATATTGAGGACCAGAAATCAGAGGCCCAAACGAGAGATTGAAATTTATTGTTAGATATCTACATAATATATTTGTGATTCAATATCTACGATTCAAATAGAATATTAGAGTTTTGACATTGAAGATCCAAACAGGATATTCAAGATCCAAATACGTATTAGACACATAAAACAATAAAAATGTCTTGGTACCAGCTTAAGGACATAAATTTCAAGTTTATTTATCTGATAAAAATCACAGGTATTACAACTAAAGCCCTTTTCTGATATCTTGAGATAATTTATTTATTGAAAATTGAAAGTCATGTTTTTCCAGATTCCCTTTTTCAGCAGAAATGCTAAGAATGCCTTGAGTTTGGCTTGTAGGTTTGAGTTCAAACATAATCATGGGGAGTGGCTCAGTAATGTCAAACCTGGCATAGGTCCTGGAATTTCAGATCGTGTGCATGAAGCACTTGCTGTAGGTGATGACAATATCGAACACTGTTATGCAGTAAAATCTGAAATGCGTGCTGCAATTGACAATCTTTTAAAGGTATTCCTAGAACTGCCTCTTACAACTATATAAATGGATATGTAAAGTTAATTCTTTATATACAACTGTTTTTGGTGAAGCCATGGAGCTAACTTCTTTTACATACATAATTGAGAGAGATTAGAATCACTTGGAAATGCTTTTCATTGACCATTTAATGATGGAGGAGGCAATTAAAATGACCTGAATTTGTTTTACATTGATCATTGTATTGTGTCCTGTAAACATCTGTGAAATGTGATGCATATTCATAGTGAGCGAATTTTGCAAGAATCGGAACCTGGATGTGTGCCCTTGCTTAGGGATGGAACGCCCTATTCTTAGCTAGCAGTGAATGTGCATATCAATCTTATTAACTTTGTCTTTCTCATTTCTTTTCTGAGAACTCTATACTTGTTTTTTTTATTATCTAACATTGCTCGAATTGAAAGTTTCCTATTCTTTGCTTTGAGAAAAAGAAAGAAAGTAAGCCTCTGATGTAATTCTTTTGGAAATACACGAAGTTCAACCTATTAGTCCTCTTTCTGCATTGCCTTCTACTTGCATTCTGGTTTTCTGGGTTTCTGATAGTATCCATTATCATTTTCCATTCGCAGGAGGTAGAAATTATGACAATTTCATTTCACAGGGAAGCCATATTTGATTTATAATTTCTTTAAATTTAATATGTTGATTGGTTATTTATGAAGGTAGGAGGTCATTATCCTCGGCTTACCAGGCTGAGTCTGGTTCTGGATCTCAGTCTGGGTTCCAAACTGAGTTTGCATTTGATACAGCTACTGATTTTGGACCCGGTCCAGCCATCTAGATTTTGGGTTGGTTCTTATCCTAATGCATATATTTTCTTGGATCTAGGATCCAATTTTGGGTCCTGTCCTGTATAACTATGTGTCTGGATGGGTTGAATGTCTTGGTGTTATTTAGGGTAGGGATGTCAATGGATCAGATTTTGTCTGATATTTGACAGAATCTGACTCCATTTAGTTGGATTTGGTAAAGCCAAAGATATGGTTATAATTGAATGTGGATATGGTTTTGATTTTTTGCTATCATATCTGATGGATATGTGGATTTGATGCATATCTGAATCCAATTACATGTAAAAATGAGATTTCATATGAGCTTTTCACCGTCCGAATTCGAATCCGTTTATCCAACATCCGATTATTCGTATCTGGTATTTGCCACATCCGACCCGACTGAACCATTTACATCACTAGTTTGGGGTCTGTCATTTGATCCAATTATTTGTTGCAACTATTCAGTCATTGAATCTTGAATTGGTTTACATATTGGGTTTTGGAAAGTTCCTTTTTTTCTGAAACAGTTTTGGGTCAAAATGTCAACTATGAATCTGGGTTGGGATCTAGATCTTGTAATGAAGTGGATTGAATCCGATACACATGCAAGAACACACTTTCAATCAAGGACAAATACTTGATTGAATCACGAAACCACCCACACAAGGGTCTACAAACTTGTTATTGCATAGAAGCACTCAAGAATGAGTTAGGAATACAAGGCCATAAGAAGCCAATTTATAATACAATGGAGCCAATGGGGTGCAGCTCAATATGGCTGTTGGGGCTGCACTCAACAGTCATAAATATAGCTGTTGGGGCAGCTCCAACAGCTATATGGAGCTGTCCCATCATAAATATAGCCGTTGGGGCAGCTCCAACAGTTATATGGAGTTGTCCCATCAAATCTGAAAAAGACAAAAAGGTAAAAAAAGAAAAAGACAAAAATAAATACATGAAATAAAATGCAGAAATGTCAGCCCCTAATAGGCTTGACACCTATTACAAAGAAAAGACCAAAATACCCCTAATGGGTATTTCAGTTAACAATAAACACATATATACATATACATGTATATATACATATACATGTATATATACATATATATATATATATATATATATATATACACGTATATGTATATCTTAACACCCCCCCCTCAAACTCATGGTGCAACAACCGAGAGTTTGCCAAGTAGGAAGTGAAATCTGGGTGAAGGAAGTGCTTTGGTGAAGAAGTCTGCGAGTTGATACTCTGATGGAACATAAGGCAGTGTGATAGTCTTCGCAGAAATTCTTTCCGAACATAGTGGCAATCCATTTCAATGTGTTTTGTTCTCTCATGAAACATATGATTGCTCGCGATATATACAACACTCTTGTTGTCACAACATAATCTAGAAGGTTCTGTGGTGTAAATTCCCAAATCCTCTAGTAGTTGTCGCAACCATACTAACTCAGACGTAGTCGTTGCCATAGCGCGATACTCAGCTTCAGTTGAGGAGAGAGACACCTTCTGTTGCTTCTTGCATCGCCAGGAGATTAGGGAGTCACTTACAAAAACACACAAACCAGTAGTTGAGCGTCTATCATTCACATCCCCTCCCCAGTCAGAATCAGAGTATGCAATGACTTCTAATGAGGAAGAAGATGATAAAAACAATCCATGACTTATAGAATTCTTAATATATCTAATAATTCTCATTACAACACTCATATGTACTGTAGTAAGAGCATGCTGAAATTGACTGATAGAGTGAATAGCATGAGAGATATCAGGACAAGTAATAGAAAGGTAGGACAAAGCTCCAATCATTTGTCTGTATAGGGTTGGATCTTGCAGAGGTTCCCCATCATCCTTCTTCATTTTTGCATTTATAACCTCTGGAGTGTCAACCCGTTTTTCATCTGAGAGTCCTGATCTCTCTATGATCTCTGCGACATACTTAGTCTGTGACAAAAAATAACCACGAGGTGAGTAAGTTACTTCAATTCCAAGGAAATACCGTAAAAAGCCAAGATCTGTCATATTAAAGTTGTCTTTAAGCACATCTTTGATATGGTTTACTCCCTGCTTATCACCTCCTGTGATTATCATATCATCTACGTAAAGCAACAGTATAACCATCCTTGCATTGAAAGACTTAACAAACAATGCAGTATCAGTAAAACAAGATTTAAAATGCAGTTGAGTCATCAGATTACTAAATCTATCATACCAAGCTTTGGGAGCTTGTTTTAACCCATACAAGGCTTTTCGTAGACGAATAGTTTTCCCATGTGCTAAATTCAAACCTGGTGGAAGATCCATGTAGACCTCTTCATCCAGATTACCATTTAAAAAGGTACTTTTCACATCCATTTGAAAAATTGGCGATTTTTGTATATATGCTATAGAGATGAGAGTTCTGACGGTCGTCATTCGAGCAACTGGGGCAAAGGTCTCATCATAGTCAATTCCATATTCTTGACTGTATCCCTTAGCTACTAGTCTAGCTTTATATCTTTACAATGTCCCATCTCATTTGGTTTTGATTTTGTAAACCCATCTATATCCTATAGTTTTTCTTCCTTTAGGTAATGTTTGAATTTCTCAAGTTTTTGCCTTTTCTAATGCTTCTAATTCATCTTTCATGACTTTAATCCTTTCTTGATAATTTTTAGCTTCATAGTAGGATGATGGTTCAAAATATGAGTGTATGGCCATTAAGCATGCTCAGTATCTTGGTTCAAAGGAATCATAGGATACAAATCTACTAGGGGCTTTTGAAATTCTTACCGATTTTTTAATACTAGCAGAATCAATATCTTGATTTTAAGAATATCTTTCTAAAGCACATGGTGGGTGCCCTTCGGTTCGCCTAGTATATGTTTGTATGTTACTATGGGATGGGTCGATATTGTTAAGATTGTTGTCTATATTTTCACTTGCATCATGAGAGTCAGAGTCTTCATGTTCACTTTCATGCTCATTATGAAGATTTTCATACCCTTCATGTTCATTGATGAGATAAAAAAGAAATAAATAATCATAGTTTTCTTGAGTTTTTTCCTTGCTAAAACCATCTTCATTTTCAAGAAATGTAACATTTCGTGAAACATATAATTTGTCCCTTTCCCTGTCATAACATCTATATCCCTTTTGATTTTCGGCATAGCCCAAAAAAACACAGGGGATTGTTTTTGGGGAAAGTTTGTCGTTCTTATGGGTAAGAAGAAAACACTTACATTCAAAGACTCTCAATCTTTTATAATGGGGGGGGGGGATTTTAAGTAATTTTTCAATAGGGGATATATTTTCAATAGCTTTTGACTGCCGTAAGAGCAACTTCGGCCCAAAACATTTTTTGATACAAGAAGTGTTCTAGTGGTCTTAACAATATGTCTATGCTTTCTTTCAGCTAGTCCATTTTTGTTGAGGAGTGTAAGGGCAAGTTTTTTGATGAATGATGCCATTTGAATCAAGAAAATTTTTAAATTCTTTTGATACAAATTCCCCCTAGAATCGGATCTAAAAATTTGAATATTGGTTTTGAATTGAGTCTTTACATAATAGAAAAATCTTTTAAAACAATCAAGTACTTCTGACTTTTGCTTAAGAAAAAAGATCCAAGAATGTCTACTATAATCATCTACAAATATAACATAGTAAGATACCCCGCCTTTAGATATAACTGGAGCCGGTCCCCATACATCCGAATGTACTAACTCAAATGGATTTTTGGATATAAATTGTCTTTGCCCAAAGGGTAAAGCTTTCATTTTGCAAAGAATGCAATCTTCACAAACCAAATTCTTTTCTTTATAATAAGTAAGAAATGAAAACAAGTGTAATTTGGTCACACTAGGATGTCCTAGTCTTTTGTGCCAATTTTCTATATCTTTCTTTTTCACAAAATTACAAAAAGATTGTTTTGATAACTCAAGATTGTCCATTACATAGATATCTCCTCTTCTATGGCCTTGCCCAATCGGTTTTCCGGACTGGAGATCCTGTATTAAACAATCATTGGAAGAAAATAAAACTTTACAACCATGATCCGTAATTTGTGAAACCGATAAAAGGTTCAAATTTAATTTTGGCACAACCCTAATATTTGGTATGTGAAAGTTTGGTTGTTTTTGAAAGATTCCAAGACTTTTGATTTTTAAGTATGTTTCGTCGGCGGTTGAAACATAAGAATCATTTGAGTTAGAATGACATTTAGATAATATTGATTCATTTGGAGTCATATGAAAAGAGGCATCGGAGTCCAAGAACCAAGAAGTCTTACCAGGGTCACCACTTGTGGATACGGCCGCCCCCGAAAAGGAAGAAGCTTGAGTTTTGAACATTGGTTGTAGCGCCTCCATTAATTGAGCTAAAGATAGGGAGCCAATGCATTTGGAGTTGTCAACATCATTCCTTTCCACCGAAGCAACTCTCTTATCATCTCGGTGATCTTCTTTCTTTTTTTTTGGACAAAACGGCTTGATGTGTCTCGGTTCATAACAATGATAGCATATGATTTTGCCACCTTTTTTGTCATTCCTCTCATAGTTGTTAGGATTTCTCCCATTCTCATTTTTTCACAAAGTGAGGAGGTTTATAACTCCTAGTATGATTACTGGGCTTTGACATAGCAAGCACAGTTTCTTCATCCTTTGAAGTGGATGGCTTTTTCAATCTATTTTCTTCCATAGTCAATTCTTCAAGAGTTTCGACTATGGATGGCACACCTCCTCTATGAAGGAGAGCCGATTTAGTTCCCTCAAATTAAGGCCTAAGTCCATTCACAAATTGGTAGAAATGCTCCGTTTTAATTTGATTTTCACGGAGTTCTACATCTTGAGGACAATGCCATTTTGGCTCAAGAAGAGCCAATTCATCCCAAAGGAGAGAAAGTGCATTGTAATATTCTCTAATACTCATTTCTCCTTGGGTCATGGTTCTCACCTTGTTTTGGACATTGCATATGTGTGCAATATCTTTAAGACTATACATGTCTTTAAGATATTTCCATGCATCACTAGCGAAATCAAATTTCGCTAAGCTAGAACATTTGTGGATGTCCACACTATTGATGAGCCATCCAATTATTTTGGAGTGACCCATCCTCCACTCTTTTCATTTTTTCTCGTAATCGAAAACGACTTTACCCATTTCCTCTCTTTAAAGAGCAACCTCTTTCCCATTCTCATTTTTCGTAAGAATGAGCTTGGGCTCTCTTTCGGTACCGTCCACCAAACCCCATAATCCCTTTTTCCATATTTTGTGTTTAACTATGGATGCCCACATCACATAGTTTGTATCGTTTAGGCGTACGGGAATGAAGACCATTACCTCTCTTTCATTCTCCATTTCCTTACAAGGCTAAGAGAAAGGGGTAGAGAACAAAGAAGAAAGAAAAAAAGAGTGAGAGATGGCATGCTTCCCGATGCAACAATCATCGATTTGTTGTATCACCTAAGCGTACGATTCTCCTCTTGATATTGTCACAAACTTTCTTCAAAAAACTTGCCTTTGGACCACCAAAGCTTTGATACCATGTAATGAAGTGGATTGAATCCGATACACATGCAAGAACACACTTTCAATCAAGTAAAAATACTTGATTGAATCACGAAACCACCCACACAAGGGTCTAAAAACTTGTTATTGCATAGAAGCACTCAAGAATGAGTTAGGAATACAAGGCCACAAGAGGCCAATTTATAATACAATGGAGCCAATGGGGTGCAGCTCAATATGGCTGTTGGGGCTGCACTCAATCGTCATAAATATAGCTGTTGGGGCAGCTCCAACAACTATATGGGGTTGTCCCATCAAATCTGAAAAAGACAAAAAGGTAAAAAAAAAAAAGACAAAAATAAATACATGAAATAAAATGCAGAAATGTCAGCCCTTAATGGGCTGACACCTATTACAGAGAAAAGACCGAAATACCCCTAATGGGTATTTTAGTTAATAATAAACACATATATACATATACATGTATATATACATATATATACACGTATATGTATATCTTAACAGATCTTTGCCTATATTTGGCTACATGATGTAGGTCTAATTGCCAGTGGTTTGGTTTATGCTTGTGCTGAGTCTGGTAGGAAATTTCATGTAGATCTTGGTGGGTACATGTAACGACCCTAACTCATACCCGTTAAAAAGTGTTTTTTTTTTACATTTGCGGAAACATTCTCAGAGATCCGGGGCCTTTACAGTAATAACCAATCCACAACCACAACAGATCTTATACTACCATCATTCAAACCAAATCAATTTTATTAATTAAAAACATAGAGTCTGAGAACATGTGCAAATGAATATAAATAAATAAAAAGGTGGAGCCACTTTGTCCCTAAGTAAATCTGTCAAGCAGTCGTGTAACCCTTGTAGCTTCTCGTTGTAGCAAGTTTCTTCACTGGGTATCAGAGGTTGCGAAAAACATAGAAATAATGGTGTCAGAATCATAGATGCTGTGTACAAGTCTTTCTAATAGATCAAATAAGTAAAAAGAACATACATAAGATTTAAATTTAGTTGTGGAACAACCCTAACTTTTGGTATACAATTTTTGAAAAAAATCTAAGGTTTCAATACTTTTAATTTGCAAAGATGTTTCATTGACAGTGGAAACATAGGTAGTTTTTAAGTTAGTACTGACGGAATTTGATGGAAAACCAACACTTAAATTCACAATCCATAGAAGAATTAGGAACCCTATTTTTCCCAAACCTACTGCAAACAAGTCTCCAAACTGATTCAGCTATGTGACATGAAAAGAAAAGATGCTGAGTTTCCTCATGTTTGCAACAAACACAGCATCAAGGTCTGGTTCCTAGTAGGTGTGGGTCAGGCTGCTAGGCATGGTTTCAAGAAAATGTTCTCCCCCACCGCCTCTCTGTGTGTGTGTGTGTGTGTTATGTGTATTCATGAAATGGGAAATATTCTTGATTTTTTGTTATAAAGCCCTTTCACCATTGTTATGAATTATGATAACTGGTATTCAACAGATTCTGCATAATTGCACAATGGAATTGCTGCTTGGTTCTATGAATCAGGGGCCCATTGTGGTGGTCTGTAAGGTAGGAGTCTGGAAGTGTAACACTTGTCTCATTGGTGATAACCATACTTTGTGATGTTTGACGTGTTGAGAGCAGCAATTGGAGCAGTACTTTTGCTTGATTTTCTTTTCCTCTCGTTATTCAGTTGATTCCTAGGCAGATGGTAGTTCTGCTTGAGCCTGATCCATGCATTTTGTATTGTTTCCACTGGTGCTCCTAGACAATAAAATGTGCTGTACATGTCCACTTGTAAGTTTAACTTCTTTTGTTCAGAAAAAGAAATTGTAAATTGTAAGGGCTAAAATGGAATCATTGATCAAGCATTCCTCTCCTAGATAGGGATTTAAGAAGTGACTTAGTGGCGGGTGGGACTCCACAATGAATGTGCAGTTTGTTTGGGAGTTAAATCAGGGTTGGGTCTAGGGTGTGTTGGTTGCAAGCTTGGATTGCACAGAGCAAGTAATTGTGCCCCTGGAAGAAGTGATAACGTGGAAAATCAGAACAAGGTCCTCATGATCTCATGACATTCAAATTGTTTGCCAAGTTCCTGTCACAGGTACTTGGTCTGAGGTTCTGGATTCACGCATCCTAGCATCCTAAATTGTGGATCTCTATTAATCTGGTTCACTATATATAATGAGTTGGTGGTTGTATGATATGTCAACAAATTTATACTTTGTGGCTCATTATTTGAATTTAGGACATACATAATAGGGCTGAAAGTCTTGACTTACATCATGTATTAAATCCTTGTAGTGTTGCCTATGATTTTTAGTTTGTTGTGCACAATGATCTTGCTCATACATGTCTTTCTTATTCAAAAAATTTACCTACTCGTATACATTTTGTAGGATGACAATATTCTTGTAGTGCCTACTGTTCCCGGACCTCCTCCTAAAATACAGAGCAGAGGGATTATGCTAGAAAATTTTAGGAACAGGGCCTTTAGTTTGCTGGCAATTGCTGGGACGTCTGGCTGTTGTCAGGTAATTTGTTGTTCATAACCAGTAAAACATGGATTGAGGGTAAATCTTGCTGTTATGTTATTTGACTTATCATCATTGCAGGTTACGATACCACTGGGTACATATGATGGTTGTTCAGTTGGAGTTTCGTTTTTGGCAAGGCATGGCTCTGATAGATTTTTGCTGAGTACAGTGCAGAAGATGCATAGTTCTCTTGTAGGAGAAGCTGATCTTGCTGCAGTTTTTGAATGAACTGGAGTTTTTCATGTTGTCCTTTCTCCCTTTATTTTTCCCTTTTTCAGATTGTAGTTACTTTGAATATAGAAGGATTATATGATTTCCCTGTGCAAAAAGTTCTCCAGTGTTCACTATTTTTGAGGCAATACTTTGGAATGTGTATTTAGACCATAGATATTGAAGCTTTTAAAAGACTAGGAAACTTCACTTTCGGAAGCGTGAAACAACATGCTTCTTTTATGCTTGTGGAACCTTATGAGAAGCTCGCTTACTAAATGCTTCATGCCTACTGCAATTTCCCATAGTTATGGCTATTTCTAGGACTCGAGCCTATTTTCGGGAGTCAGCTACGCCATTTTCTGTACTTTTTATGATTGATTGTTTGTCATTCCCTGGTGACCATTCAAGATGTCATTCCATGGTAGTAATTGAAACTGGTTTAGCCATGAGTTTGAAAGAGACGGAACTTTATAATATATAATGACATTCTAACAACTTAAAACAACTTAAACATGGGAAATAGTTCCTTTTTTTATAATGAGATGAAACTGAAGTTTTGGATGTAGTCATGGATGGCCGGGAGCTGAACTTTCTCTTTGAGAATATTACATGTCTATTCCCAAAAGGAAGTATATACTTATTTTTGTTTTGGGTGTTGGCATTGTTAAAATATATATATGGTTATCACAACACACACACACACACACACACACACATATATATATATATATATAATGTTTTTGTAATATATCTATACATATATATGTATATTTATATATATTTTTATTTTTGTCTTTTGTAATGTTCATTAGGGGTAATTTTGTCTTTTTGTACTTATGTAAATAGTCATGTTCACTGGAAACATTTTTGGATTTTCTTTATTTTTTTCTTTCTTTTTCTTTTTCTTTATTGATCAAGGGCAAAAGGGTTCACTCCTTTAGAGTCATTGGGACTCTCCCCAACAGTCATAAATATGACTGTTGGGGAGCTCCCAACGACTCTATGGGAGCTCCCGTTGGTCCCCGTAGTTGTATAAATAGGGGTCTTTGGTCCCCCATTCTTTAATGCTTTCTTAAGAATTTTAATACATTATTTTTTATATTTTTAGTTCTCTCTCTTCTCATATTGTGAGTGTGGTGATTTGCCATTTATGGCTTGTCGTATTTTTCCCATTAGTGACATCTTGTTTATGTGTGTGCCTTCTTTGTAGTCATTTTGTGACATTGTTCTTGGCACTAGTGTTTTATTGCATGGTATTAGAGCTTCTAGGTGTTTGACACTTTTGTGACTCACTTTTGTATTATTTTTTAGTATGCTTGACTTTCATACATTTATTTTTTTTCTTTTCTTTCATGATGAAAGATAAAGATGCAAAGATTGATCACTCATTTAAACTGAATGAGACTAATTATAAAATATAGGCAACTGCTACAAAAAACAATCTCAAAGGAAAGAAACTTTGGGGGTACTTTTGTGGCACATTTTTTGAACCTTGATTAAATCTTACCAAAAAGGAAGGAGATAAAGAAAAAGCTAAGGCCATTTAAGAATGTCAATCCAAAGTTGAAGATTAGAAAAGTGAGCATGATAAAATATTGGTATGGTTCATGAATAATGTAGATATCAAAATTTGTGTTAATCTAGTCAAATTTAAAAAGGCAAATGAAGTGTGGTTATTCATGAAAGGTATGTATACTCAAAGAGACCTTGCTAGACATTTTTTTTTGCAAGAAAAAATAAGAAGAACCAACCAAGAGGATAAGATTATTATAGTACTTTATTTCTTCTATAGGATGAACTTGCTCTTTTTGAACCTCAATGGAATTGAAGTGTTATTGCCATGAGGCAAGAGCAAATGAGGAGAATTTTTTTTAGTTCATTTATGGATTTCGACTTGAATTTGAGCAACTAAGAGGATACCTACTTCATAGGGTCTCAACTCATCTTAGTGAAATTCTTGTTGATCTATGCCAAGAAGAAACTTGCTTGACTATAAAAAAGAAAGTTGATGAAGTTCTTACGGTATCCAAACTAGGCAATAATTGTTAAAATGTAAACTATATATATATATATATATATATATATATATATATTGTATTTTAAGGGAAAACCTGATAAGGGTAAATCTATCCTTTCACAGTTTATGCATATTCATCTTTTTGAATAAAATTATAATTTTTTTTTTGTATTTTAGCTTTTTTTTATTTCATTATGTCTAGCCTTGGGGGCCCCACATCATAGACGTTGGGCCCCTCCAACATTGGAGGGGCTCCAACGTCTATGAGTGGAGCCCATCCAAGGCCTCTCTCATGTTATAATTAGGGGTGAACCCCTTTGTATGTTCTTTAAGCTTTTGAGCAAAAGATCACTCTTTTAATAAAGATCCTATATTATTTTTATGCCTTTGTGTATTTGTGATTTATTGTATGTATTGTGCCTTTGTGCACACTTGTTCCAAGTGTTCTTCTTGTGCCTTTGTGCACACTTTACACATTGAGAACTTAGTGTTCTTGTGCATATAGTCTCTTTGAAGACCTTTTCACATGGTATTAGAGTTTGGTCTTTAAAAGAATTGCTTGTGTATTATTTCATTCTGGTGGTTACCTCAAAAAGCGTGCTCATACTTCACTCTTGCTTTTTGGTATGGAAAGTTCTTGTAATCCACTTCTAGTGCGACACACCATATCAAGTGAGCTTAAAAAGACTTCTACTCTTGAAGTCTTGTCTTTTCTCTCATAAGCTTCTCAATGGCGGAAAAAGATTCTTACTTTTTCTTTGATTTCAAATTTAATGGGTCAAACTATCATATTGGGGCTGGCAATATAGAGGCTCACATCAAGGGAAAGAGACTTTGGGGTTACATCCAAAGTACAATCCCGGAGTCTGAACCAAAAATCACTATAGTGAAAAAGGAAAAAATAAAAGTTCTTAATGGAGAGGAAAGAACAAAAGCATTTGAAGAATATAGCAAAAAGCATGAAGAATGGGAGGTGAAAAATTATAAAATTTTCTCATAGATTTTCTCTTTCGTTGAGACTAGAATCAATGCAAATATTTTGAAATTCAAAAAAATGTCTCAAGTTTAGGAATATCTTGAGATGATGTATACCTTAAGAGATTTATCCCACAGGTACTATCTTTAAAAAAGAGCTTTGACTCTTCAACAAGGCAAATTTATCATTAGGAAATATTTTGCCGAGCTTGCTATACTTGAACATAAATGGAGTGAGAAAGCCATTGAGTTTTTACACAAACAATTGAAAGATCAATTTTTTAACTTTTTAAATGGGCTCAAACCCGAATTCGAACAAATAAGATGTTTTTTCTTGTCCTCTTTCACTTCTCCACCACTTGAAGATGTTCTCACTAAACTAAGTGGAGAAGAAACTCGATTGGGTATGAGTAAAACAAATCCAAGTGTTCTTGTTATGCCTCCAAGCAAAGATGAAAATGAATGAGCATATGTCGTGTCTAGGCCGGAAAATAACTTGAAGACATACAAATCCCTGCATTTTAACAAGTTTCAAAATCAAGGAGCAAGAGAAGATGGTAGCCAAAATAAAAGGTACTAAGGAAGAGAGTATAGTAAGATTATTTGTCATTTTTGCAAAGAGTTGGGTCACATTAAACTTGTTTGTCCAAAATGAAAGAAAATGGTGGCCATGTCCACAACATTTTAACTAAATAAAGAGGAAGGACCATCCACATCCAACAATGGATCCCTATCACTAAATCAAATCATTGAAGCTCTCCAACCTCTTCTCAAGGGATCTATCTTTGGTGCTGCCATGACAACCTTCTTTCCTCCCGGTAAGATTTCTTAGCTTTTAGATTTGGGTGCCTCTTTTCATATGACTCAAAATATTTTTGCTCTTTTCGAATACTCAAAAAATTCATCTCATTCTTTTGTCTCAACTGCAAATGGTGCTTCTCTTGAAATTAAAGGATTTGAAAATTTTGAAAGTCAAAATTTTTCTATTCCTAAAATTAGATTTATACCTAAGTTAAATTTAAATTTTCTTTCGGTCTCTCAACTATCAAACCATGGGTGTGATATCAAATTCTTATCAAATAAATATTTGATACAGGATCGCCGGTCTGGAAAGTTGATTGGAGAAGGCTCTAAAAAAGGAGATCTTTACTACATATAATTTCTTCAAATTTCAAAATACTTTTTTTGTAACAATGCTCAACATAAAGATATAAATGTTTGGCATAAGCAACTTAGGCATCCCAATATTGTCAAGCTTTCTTATTTACATTTTGTTAAAAATCTATGTAAAGATGATTTCACTTGTAATGATTACATTCTTAAAAAAATGAGAAGCTTACCTTTTGGACAAAGAACTATGTTTACAACCAAACCTTTTGAAATTGTGCATTCGGATGTATGGGGACCGACACCCGTTGTATATAAAGGAGGATTTGCTTATTATGTTATTTTTGTTGATGATTATTCTAGATTTTGTTGGATATATTTTCTTAAACATAAACATGAGGTCTTTGCATCATTTAAGACATATCATATAATGATTAAAAATAAATTTAATGGTAACTTAAAGATTCTTAGAACTGAATCCGAAAGAGAATATCTTTCAAATGATTTTAAAAATTATCTTGAAAATCATGAAATTGTTCATCAAAGATCTTATCCCAAAACACATCAACAAAATGGTCTAGTCAAAAGGAAACATGAGCATATTATTGAAACAACTAGAACTTTGCTTATTTTTCAAAGCATTTCTAAAAGATTTTGGGCCGAGGCGGCCCTTGCATCCGTTTATCTCATAAATCATCTTCCTTCAAAAAATCTAAATAATTTTTTTTTTTAAAATTCTACACCAAAAGGAACCCGATTACAATAGGTTAAGAATCTTTGAATGCAAATGTTTTGTTCTTATCGATAAAAATAATAAGCTCTCACCAAAAGTTATTCCTTATGCATTTCTTGGATATTTCGAAACTCAAAAAAGTTTTAGATGCTATGCTGTTAAGAGTGATAGACTATATGTTTATAGGAATGTGACTTTCTTAGAAAATGTTAGTGGTTTTGAAGAATGTGAATCTTATAAAGAAAATATGGATTACTCCTTGTTTGAGTTATTATCTAGAAATGATGATATTTTTAGCGATGATGAACTCTTATATAATGATTTTAGTGATAACGAAAATATAGATGAAAATAACAACTCTTGTTATCAATCTATTGATCATCCTATAGGAGAAAGAACATCTAGTGATCCCATCACCTATATACATAGAGATAGAAACAATTTTAGAAGTGCAATTGAAAAATATAGTGAATCTAGTGAACCTTCCTTAATAAATAATCCTTGTAGAACAGAGAGAACTAGAAGAAACCCTTCTAGATTTATTTCTTATGAATCCTTCTCACCTAAATATAGAACATGTCTTAGTGTTATCCATTCATATGTAGAATCTATAAGTTTTGAAGAATCCAAGAAAATGATAGAGTGGACGAATGCAATGAATAATAAACTTAGAGCTCTTAGGAAAGCCAAAACTTGAAAATATCAAGATTTGCCTAAAGGAAAGAAAACAATAGGATGTAGATGGGTTTTCAAAGTCAGAACTAAAAGTGGTGGGTCTTTTGAAAGATATAAAGCTCGTCTAGTTGCCAAAGAATACAATCAAGAATATGAGATAGACTACGATGAAACTTTTGCTTCAGTTACGCGAATGGTTACTGTTAGGTGCCTAATAACAATTGCATCAATTAAAAAATGGAACATATATCAAATGGACGTTAAAAATGCTTTCTTAAATAAAGATTTACATGAAGAGGTTTATATGGATGCTCATCCCTTAACCTGAGTGGGAAAAAGAAGGAAAAAAGAATACTTCATGGGAAAGAGGCATCAGGTTTATCCCTTAACCTGAAAGGGTAACTGAAAAATAAGAATTGATAAGAAGCATTAAAAAATGGATGAAAAATCAATAAAAATTGATAAAATGGATAAAAGATGACTAAAAACTGATAAGATTGATTAATGAAAAATTGATAAAAATTTAAGGAAAAGAGTTTGTTTGATCCTGCCTGCACGTGGGATCTTTAAAGTGAGATGAGAATGTTCATGAGAAAATCATTTTTTTGGAAAGAGGATCAACACGAGGGCTGATCTTTGAAGAAGAATCAACACGAGGGTTGATTTGGATGTGCCTAAAGGTAAAGCTCTTCGCCTACGAAAAACCCTCTATGGTTTGAAACAAGCTCCCAAGGCTTGGTATGATCAATTTATCAGTATAATGGTAGAAAATAGATGTGTTTTGTGTTACACTGATACAACTTTGTTTGTCAAGAAATCTAATAAAGGTATTGTGATTTTTTGTTATTATATGTTTATGATATATTGATCACAAGAGATGATGCAATGAGAATCAAGAGTATCAAGTCTACTCTAACAAAAAAATTTGAAATGTCAGACTTAGGTTTTCTGACATATTTTTTAGGCATTGAAGTTTCCTATTCTCATAGGGGTTACTTTTTATCTCAAACTAAACTTGCTTGCGAGGTCATTGACAGGTCAGGTATTACAGATGACAAAACTTATGAAACCCCTGAAATTGTAGGGACAAAGATGAAGATTGATGATGGGATTCTTTTAGAAGATCCTACTCATTACAGGCAACTTGTTGGATCATTAATGTATCTCAGTATTACCAGGCCAGATATCTCTCATGCAGTGCATGTTGCAAGTCAATTTCAACATGCCCTTACATCAATTCATATGAATGCCATTCTTTGAATTATCAAATATGTGAAGGGGTTCATAAATAAGGGAGTATTTTTATCTTTATCTTCTGAATTGAATTGCTTATACTAACTCTGATTGGGGAGGTGACCCAAATAATCGTCACTCCACCACTGGTTTTTGTGTGTTTTTAGGTAAATCATTGGTTTCTTGGAGATGCAAGAAACAACAAAATGTGTTTTTGTCTTCTACTGTGACCAAGTACCGAGCCATGACAACTACAACCATGAAAATTATTTGAATTTGGTAGTTGCTAGAAGATATGGGGGTTTGTGTTCAAAGGCCTACAAAACTATGCTGTGACAATAAAAGTGTAATATATATTGCCAAAAATCATACATTTCATGAGCAAACAAAGTATATTGAAACAGACTGCCATTATGTTAGAGAAGAATACTTGAAGAAAGTCATTGATCTCCCTTATGTAACATCAGAATATTAACTGTCTAATTTCTTTACTAAGGCACTCTGCTCTCCCAGATTCAAATTTCTTCTTGGCAAACTTTCGATCATCACACCGTAAGTTTGAGGGTGGATGTCAAAATGTAAACTATATATATATATATATATATATTAAGGAAAAACTCGATAAGGGTAAATTTGTCATTTCATATTTTATGCATATTCATCTTTTTAAATATGATTGTAATTTATTTTTTGTATTTTAGCTTTTCTTTTTTCTTTTTTTATTTCATTATGTCTAGCCTTGGGGGGGCCACATCATAAACGTTGGGCCCCTCCAACGGTCACAAATGTGACCATTGGAGGGGCTCCAATGTCTATAAGTGGAGCCCCTCCAAGGCCTCTCTCATGTTATAAATAGGGGTGAACCCCTTTGTATGTTAAGCTTTTGAGCAAAGGCTCTCTCTTTTAATAAAGATCCTATATTATTTTTATGCCTTTGTGCATTTGTGATTTATTATATGTGTTGTGCCTTTGTGTACACTTGTTCCAAGTGTTCTTCTTGTGCCTTTGTGCATACTTCACACATTGAGAACATAGTGTTCTTGTGCATATGGTCTTTTTGGAGACATTTTCACAATAATATGAGAACATATATGCCTCTTCATTTTTTAGAAATAACTATAGCAACAATGGCGGAGGAAGAAAAATTGTCATTTTTGTAATGAACTGAGCGATATCAAACCATATTATCCTAAGCTTAAAAAAAAGGTGGCTTTCATTGGAGATAACTTAAACAATATAAATGAAGAACCAAAAAGGGATGGAGACATCAATGACTCCATTGCTAAACTTACGAAAGCACTCAGACAATTTATGAGGACAACTCTTCCATACCTTCTACTTCTTGTGCCACGATTTCATCAACTCCCGTTATGTTTTATGGGGTTCTTGATTCAGGTGCTTCCTTTCATATGACTTCAAATGTATATCTTTCATCCGAACCAAACATTAATTCTTTTAAATCATTCGTTTCTACGATTGATGGTACATCCTTTGATGTTAAAGGAATAAGAAACCTTGAAAAGATATTGAACAAAGACAGAATTTTATGTTTTAAGAATTATAATTATTTCAAAACTCAATTTAAATCTTTTTTTGGTTTCTCAAATATCTAATCTCGATTTTTGTGTTACTTTTTTATCTACAAATTGCTATATGCAAGATCTTCAGTCCGGAAAGCGGACTGGGCAAAGCCATAAAAGATGAGACCTATATTACATAAATTTTTTGTCTTTACCATCTAAATCTTTTTGTAATCATGTTCAATCTAAAGATATCATCACTTGACACAAAAGTCTTGGTCATCTTAGTGTCTCTAAGATGTATCTCTTTCCTTTCTTAAAGAAATTTTGTAATGTTTTTTTTACATCCAATGATTATATTCTTGGAAAAATGCAATCTCTTGCTTTTCAACATAGCGACTTCATTTCCAAAAGATCGTTTGAGCTAGTGCATTCGGATGTGTGGGGTCTAACACTTGTCATATCTAAGAGATGATATTCTTATTATGTTATTTTTATTGATGGTTTCACTAGATACACTTGGGTTTTCTTTCTTAAGTTCAAATCTGATAAATTTTTTTTATTTTTAAAGAATTTCATATCCATATTTAAAATCAATTTCAAAATAATATCATTATTTTATATTAGATTTTGGAGGAGAATACATGTCAAATGAATTTTAAAATTATCTCAAACAAAATGACATTGTTTATCAAAGATCTTGCCCTAAAACTTCTCAATAAAATAGTCCTGCCGAAAGAAAGCATATGCATCTTGCCCTAAAACATTGTTTCTTGGATTGCGTATAAGTAGATAATCATAGGTTTAGTTTAATTTCTGATTTTTGACTCATGTTATTTTCTTTGTTTTAGTTAATTAGTTTAATTAGAATTAGAGTGGAATAATCGTTTCTATTGAATAACGTTTTCTTTAGTATTTATGTTTTTCTTATTATTTTATTTTTTTTTGTTCATATAAAGTTGATATTTTTCTTTAGTTACTAACCGATAATTAGTTGTTTAGTTCTTAATTAGTGTATTCTAACATGTTTAATTAGTTGCATTGATTGATTCTTGCTATTTCTTTTAATTATAGAATAGTAGATTACATGTTTGATAAATTAGAATAGATAGTTAACTGTTTCTTTTTTTATTTATTTCAGCAAATTAAAGTAGAAAAAAATATTATTTTCAGTAATTAGTTTAGTTTATTTTTATTTTCAGAATTTATATTTTCAGCAATTAGATTTAATTTAATTGGCATTAATTGATTATTGTTTTCCTAATTGATTATCGTTTTCCCTGAATGGAAGTAGTTTAGCCGATTTAGGTAGTTTATTTCTTGCAATTAGTTAGTTTTAATTTCATGTTAAATCTGTTTTTTACAGCAATAAAATTTATTTAGGTTCAGTTTATGTCATTAGAATAGTTAGAAATTAATTATTTAATTTAATTTAATTTAGTTTAATTATATTAGCCAATTTTATATTCCTGCACTTAAATTATTGATTTTCGTAGATAGGTTTATTTATTGTTTGATTAATTAGTCAATTAAATTTTCTTTTTAAATTCGGTTAGGATAGTATTTCACGTTAAATTAGTTTATTTCATTATGGTTCACATTTTCTTTTAATCAATCAATTAGCTTAGTTTCTTTCTTGTTATTTATTTTTTAGTTAATTCCATAGTTTTTTTGTTAAGTAGTTAATTAGCTATGTTATTTTGTCCTTTAGCTAGTTTGATTCATAGCTATTTCATGTTAGTTTTATGTTATAGAATTAGTTATGTTATTTTATCTTTTAGTATAGTGTATTTCATAGTTTAGTATTTTTTATGATTTTTCTTAAAACTAACCTATGATTTTCTTGTAGTTTTCTCTCGTATTTTTGTGTTTTGTTTGTTTATTTTTATAAGAGAATGTTCAGACGTGCAGTGAGCCTCCGAAGAGCCCTCTGAGGTCCCAAAAAGGTTTCCTCAAAAGGCCCCTTAGAGCCCCTCAGGGCGCCCTTATAAAGATCATAACCATTTAAGGAAATGACAAGAAGCTCAAGCACTGGAGACTTTTTCTTTTCTTTTTAGCTTAGGTTGTTCATTTTATTTTATTCAATTCAATTTGGCTGTGTAATAAGGTACTTATTATTATTTTTATTTGTTTAAGCCCTATGTAGAGGGCCACACTTTTTTGTTTAGATTAATTAATTATTTCTATGTTATTTGGCAATAAAGAGTAGCTTAGTTATTTGTGGAATACAGAGTATTTTTTTCGTTCCCTGAGTTTGACCCGAACTCCACCACTCGTGCGAGCCAGTTTTTACGATTTGATGTACGGTTTGCATAAATATTTTTATTGAAAATATTATTTTAAAATGCTTTATTAAAAAAGTTGCATCAAAATTTTTAGCGCCGTTGCGAATGAACGATGATTAAAATACAAGTATTCACTTTATTGCCATTGTGTGTTCTCGTTTACTTAGGTTGCTAGTTTCTTTTTTGTTCTTTGCTTAGGATTGTTAGGTTCTTTTCGTGTTTAATTGTTTAGGATTGCTAGTTTCTTTCAGTACTTAGGATCTAAAACTACGTGTTTGCAAACCCTAGATACCAACTTACCTTTCTTGCATGACCCACCTATTAGGCTTCTCCTAGGAGGTGATTGCGCATGATTGGTACCGTGCTCTTAGTTTATTTTCGCAAAATATCTATTGGGTGTAAGTGTGTGGTGCTGCGTTTACTGCTTTTTAGTTTTCTTTTTCTTTACTTGCTTTGTGGTTTGCTCTGATTTGGCCGCCCTGCACGTTAGGTAGATAGAAAACCAATTTCTTAGGACGGTTGCTGCACCGATCTACCCTCAGGTGCATGCAAGGGAGATACTCATTTTGTAAAACCCAAGATTTTTTTTTATAATTAAAATGAATAAATGATAAATTATCAGTGCATTCATGACTATAATCATGAATTTTTGATTTTCTTGATATTGATTAATTATGAATTTTTATCTTAAGTTATGAAGAATATTTCAAGAATAATTGAAAAAGCTAAAATATGTGAACTAAACAAGAAAGTAAATGATTTTTATATTTTTAGATTATGGATTTTAGATTTGGATATAATCTCATTGGATTGGACCTATAGGGTGAGACAATCTGAACAATGTCATTATTGTTTCAACAGAATTTTTAGCCAATCAGTGACTTATCTATTAAATCAGAGTTGACCTTGACGTTTCTCATTTCAAGAACATCGAAATCGACTATCTACACTCTCAAATTGGTATTGATTTGAGCATTTTATCATCGACCAAAGTTCATGACTAATTACAGGTTGAAAATTAACATTTTTTGACATTAACTAAATTTTCTTGCCAATCCGTATGCGTATTATTAAATCTAAGACTGCCACAATGATCTACATTTTGAGGGCTATCAAATCAACTATTTAAACGTCTAATTCTAATGAGTTTTTAGGTCTGTACGCTTCCTAGAAGGTCACCATATCACTACAACCCAAGACAGGGTAAAAAGTTTCTACTTTTCTTATATAACTTAAGTAATTTCAAAATTTAATGAATTAGGTCCCATAATTTATTTTTTATTTTATTAATAAAAAAATTAATAAATATTAACTTCTTATATTAGAGATGAGACTCTTGTTTAAGCCCATCTATAAATAGAGGCCCTCATGAGAAAGATTAACAAGGTTAATTCTCTCTCTTTCTTTCTCTCTCTTTTTTTCCTTTTGTTTTGGGTTTTCTCTCTCCTTCAAAATGTGTAGGATATTTGGAGAACCCTTGTGCAGCCATTAGACCTGCACTTAATCGTTGGGTGATGGTGGAATAGGAGTCAGATCATCCGTTTCTTCATTTAAACTGTGAAAATCGATCATAGACATGTAAGATTTACATAGCTGATGTTTTTACACATTTGGAGCATGTATGATTAAAATATTTTGATTTTCAGTAACTTTGAATATGTTCTTGATCTGTTCTTCATGTTTTTATGGTTGAAGAAGTCGTTTCTTGGATCGAAAAAAACAAACAATGAGTTTTTCCCAAATACGATTTTGAGAAACATGCAAAATTAGGGCTTTGTTATTATTTTGTATTAGACATAATAATAATATGATTCTTTATGGTATTATTCATGCATTAACCTATATTAAGTTAGATTAAACAAAAAATAATCAGATTCTAAAGGTTTTATAATCTTAAAAAGGGTCTTTACAAAATCGTTTTCTGAGAAACCTAAATCTATGATGTATGATAAATTTTTCCCCACCAGTTTTAGAAAAAAATTGATAACTCTATGAATACTGGTCCAAAAAATCTAAATAAAATCACTATGATCATCTACACATCTTGATCTAAAATTTAAAATCTTTTTTTTCTTGTTTTGGATCTGTATTGATATAGATATGTTTGTTTTAACAGAGCCTCAATTTTTGGCTCTATTTACAGGATCATTTCGACCCATCTTTGATAAACATTGTAAACGCCTATAAAAAACGACTCAAAATATTTTATAAAACTTTTGAGTGAATCTTAATACCTAATATTAACTGTGTAAAGAGGGTTTTATCAAAAACATTTTGAAAAAATGCAATAAATACTTTAATCTAATTAAAATCATGTAGATTACAAATTCTGGACCAAAACTCTATAAGAATAGGGTTTCGTAAATAATTTTTAATTATTTTTGTATTTATTTGTTTTGTGAACGGTTTTTTTGGTTGAATTCTTGATAGGTACAAATAACCACAGTAAAAATATCATAATTTTATCAATGTTCTACTATTCTCGACAGATTTTATAAAATCGGGTTACCAAAGATCTGAATTTGTTTCAACAACTTATACTTGTTTTTAATTAATGTGTTAGAAACTTATTATTTTGATATATTTCTGACATGTATTGCATATTATTAGTGAGTTTATATCATATTGTATTAATATTAATGAGTTAGCCATGTAAGAATATCTGATTGGGATGTTTATGTGAATCGTACGTGTAATACACGACTCCTTTTATATTGTTTTGTAAATATATTATTCAGATCAATTCTAAAAGGCATATTTCATTGAGATATGAATTATTGATAGTTTGTGTGGCATGAACTGAGTTTAAGTAATGTGTATTCATCTTGTTTAAGCATTATTACAATTGAACGTAATTAGAAATATGCAAGTCTTTCGGGTTTGGGCTTATGGGGGCTTGGATCGAAAAAAAAGTCTTATGTGTTTTTTTATTTACGGACCAGTTGTAATGAATTCTTTAATGTGTATGCTACCATAGATATTTTAATTAAGTTTAATATGATTTGAGAACTGAAATTTTAAAATATTAAATGTAGTCATATCGATTTGATTGGTAAGGGTTTATGAGAGATCTTATCGAGAAAGTTGAGTTAATGACTTTGATCATGTTTTGATATTTTTTTTTAACTTTTCATAAATTTAGTGCTTGAATCATATTTGATCTGATATAAATATTTGTGATAGAGCTAATGGTAAGATTTATTGTTTCTATACATGTTGCAAGTGAGATTGTGGACTTGTTTAATTATAACTGTTTGATTATGTGATTTTTATGATAAATCGACTATGAGCATGATTGTAATTGCAAAGCATGTGAAAAAATGAATAGTGAGCATGTTAATGTTGTTTCATGTTGGCCATAGATGCGGATGCATAATGATGTATATATGATATTGTTGCATGTTTATCCTGGAATATTGAAAATAATATGATACTACATGAGTGAATTGATATATGGCATGTTAACATAATTCCAAACTTTTGAGAATGCATGATATGATTTTAGTATGCGGTATTTGTAAATACATGCAGAAAGTGTGATATCCCTCAGGGTTTGATGAGCACTTGGTGTGCTTGATAAAATAAAGATAATAATGGTTTCATAAGAGGAAACAAAGAGATGAAAAATGCACTAGCCTAAATGGTAGTTGCATGTGTTACCTATGGCCTAAGTTAAAGATGCCTTGGCATAGCCTTTTCGGGTATGCCTTGTTTCATCGAGGTATGCTTAATCGGTTGCTTAACAACGATCTACCTTAGAGAGGGTAGAGTGTATGAAATTCCCTAGACTCTTCAGTTTGACTCGCGAGAAGCATTTTTTCGCTAGGTCCTCCAGTTAGAGAGATTAGGGGGACCAGGACTGTCAATTCATCCTAGATGACAGTTCTCGAGTACTTCTGCAGAAGTGAGTGATCATGATCATCGTTGTAACGCTGGTGTCACGCCCCTGAGTAGAGTTCTCTCAGAGTGACTGTTTTCTTTCACGGTTTTGGGCTCTGTCCTTGGAGGATATGACTCAGGAGGCTACTCAGGCATAATAAAATACGTAACATAATAAACACCCAAGCTAGTCAGCCTGTTTCGGGTTGGTCTACGTCATACCCAGGTAGACCAGAAAATCAATATGAAACATAAATTACTTGTTCATATTACTTTATTGCACTTTGCTTTACTTTACTTTATACTACTACAAATTATTCTTGTTCTTTAAAGTTGGTAAATTCATGCTCATTAATATATGTTTTGTTTTCATTTGGAGTTTGATGTTAGCATATTTAAGATTGTTATTTCATACTTGCTTATGAATTTTGAATTCATGAATAGTTTCTAGAAATTTTATATCTGCCTTATTGATAGTTGATTCAAAATCTGAGATATTTATATCATACAAGCTTTAGGTGTTGTACTTTATATTAGCTGTGTGAATTTACTGGAACATTTCAAAGTCTCATTCTTTCAAAATAAAATATTTTTTAGGAGGCATGTAATGACCAGAGCAAGTGCAAGAAGCTGTAGGGAGTTGTGCACACTGATGTTTTTGATGATTCCAAGGGCTTCTTATTTTATTTGAATTTTAATACTTTTTGAATTGTTAAAGGACTATTTAATTGGACATTTGATTATGAGTTTAATTCTAAATTTCAATTACTTTGTGCTTAGTCAATGTCTATTCATATATGCAATTATAGCAATTCTCTTAATGTAATGTGTCTGAAGATTTAACCAAGAAACCCGTTTATAAAATTGATTAAAAAAATCATTGTTTTTTCCGCTGTGTTTACTCACCTAATAATAACACAAGGATTTTATCATTTGGATGCTTTAACTTCAAACCTTGTTCTACGAAGCTACTAAACGCCGGTGCATGCGCAAGCTGACTTTCTAGAGCTTGATTCAATTAAGGTGAAGCCAATGATGAAAAACTTGGTATATTAATAATTTTTTTTATGTAATGTTTCAATTAGATTTGTTAATAGATGGTTTCGTACTAGATCTGGTACTAAGAGGCTAAGACACACTCGTGCTTGCGCTCAGACAGGCCGTCTAGTACTTGATACGATTGGAATGCATTCGTTGATGAGACTGTTGCATTATTACATTTAAAAAAAAACAATAAAGAAAAGAGAAGAATAGATTCAACCTTATATATATATATATAAATCTGGTATTTTTTGTTATACGCTTGACCCCGAGCTTGTGGAGACCTTAGAGGACCCTGAGTCCCTTATTAGGAGAGCCCGCAGACCCAGCCTCATAGCTGAGGATCGGCAATTGACCCGTCATCTCAAGGAGTACTTCATTCCCAATGCTTACACTCCCGCCTCCTGCATCACGAGACCTGATGTAGGAGCAAACCATTTTGAAATCAATGCCAGTGTCATTCAAATGCTACCCTCTTTTTATTGCCTTAACAACGAAGACCCCTACTATCATCTCGATGAGTTCCTTAAGATATGTTCTACGGTACGAATAAATAATTTCAGGGATGACGCGTTGAGGTTGACGTTGTTCTCGTTCTTCCTCAAAGACAAAGCCAAGCACTGACTGAAGGCCTTAGATACAGTTCAGATTACCACTTGAAAACACATGCAAAGAGAGTTTCTCAAAAAATATTTCTCGATTGGTAAGACGAACCAATATCGAAAAGCCATCACCAGCTTTTCACAGATCGAGGGGGAACAATTTCATGAGACTTGAGAGACGATGGAAGATCTTCTCTAGAAGTGCCCCCACCACCAGGTGCCCCGTTGGCAACTGGTGCAATACTTTTACGATATCCTAATTGAGAAAGACAGGTAGATGGTGGATTCTTCATGTAGGGATACGTTCATGCTCAAGAGCAAGAACGAGGCATGAGCCCTATTCAAAATGCTATATGAAAATTCTATGCACCATGACCTATCCTCGAGGCTTGATAGGACCACATCTATTCCTGGTGATCCTAAAAAGGGAGGGATTTATGAAGTTGAGTCCGAACATAAATTTCAAATCCAAGTAGACCAGTCGACCAGAAAAGTTGATCAGTTATGCGCTAGCCCTGCACACTATGTTTCAGACTGCCCGACAATGACACTCTATCTTGAATTCGTTCAGGAGCAAGTGAAGGTTGTCCAAAGTTTTGCCAGACCGGTGCACGATCCATATGCACCCATATATAATCTGAGATAGCGAAACCAGCCTAACTTTGCGTGGAGCAATCCACAAGCCACACCCCATCTGCCTTCCCAAACACAACACAGACCAGGTAACTTCTCACAAGGTTACCCACATCTCACATTCTCTCAGGCCCCTCCCCAACTTAGCTTGCCTTCTCCCTAAGAGCCCACATCGAGTCCATTTTTTCAGGAGAAGCTCTTTGAGACCTTTTCTGATATAAAGGCCAATCTCAGCTCCTACACAGAGTCAATAGCGAAGCTAGAAACCCAGATGTGACAGTTGGCTGAGGCCTTGAGTAGGCGAAGTGAGGTAAGCCTTCTAAGTCAGCCTGTTGTCAACTCGAGGGGTAAGGAACCCATGCACAACAACCTGCATCTCATAGAGTCTCATCAAGATCAGGCCAACTCTGTTATGATCCTTCAGAGTGGGAAGAAACTCTACCCTATTCAGGAGAAGACTAAAGAGCCCAGTGACAAACCTATTGACCAGTCGATCTCCCCCACCAGGCCCAAGGAAAGTGGGCAGAGCACAACCTGTGCCTTCTCCTTCATATATTCCTAGAGCCCCATTTCCTTAGGCCTTAGTAAAACCAAATGATTTTAGCAAGCAGGGGGCCAGAATGCACAAGATGCTTGACATATTCAAGCATGTTTACATAAACCTTCCCCTGCTTGACGCCATCCAATAAGTGACCGTTTATGCAAAGTTTCTCAAAGAACTTTGCACACAGAAGAGAAAGTCTAGATCGTTGTTCAAGAAGATCTTCCTGACTGAGCAGGTGAGCTTCGTGTTTCAACATCAAGACCCATCTAAGCTCAAAGATCCTGGGTAACCAATCATCTCTTGTGTTATAAGAAACATGACTATCGAGCATGCATTGCTCAATCATGGGGTAAGTGTAAACATTTTGCCGAGTTTCCTTTATGACACTTTTGGGATTGAGGATTTGAAGCCCACAATGACTGTCTTGCAGTTGGCCGACAGGTCTACCAAGCTTCCTTGAGAATCTTGAATGATGTGTTAGTCAAGGTCAAGGACTTTTATTTTCTCATTGATTTTCTTGTTCTAGACATGGAGAGCACCGATGTCGCTTGCCAGACCCCATCTTTCTTGGCAGACCATTCTTGGCCATTGCCAACGCTCGTATTGATTGTCGTACTAGGGAGATGAATGTTTCTTTTGGCAACAAGTGTTTACGCATAAACATTTTTTATGTTGCCACGGGAGCGACAGGAAATTATGACTGCTTCCATATGACAGACGTCAAAGAAAAGCAACCCGATCCACAGTTGGATGATTGTATAGGTAGATATTCAATTTATGGCTTACCATCTTATGGGAATAGTTTTCACGTGGAGACTAAGCTCATTCTTAGCACACTTGAGAGCCATTGCAGGGTCCAGAGAGGTAGACTTGAAGAAATATAGTGGGCAGGGTCATAGATGAGACAATTTTTCTTAGACCTCCCAATTGAGCATGACTTCACGTCCATTGATCTTATGGGCGATGAAAAGAAACCAGAGATCTGTCTGGCTGAGGACGTAAAACTTAGCGCTTTATAGAAGGCGACCCATATTAGTGTTGTGATATTAGTAGTTTTGCTGTTTTTTGTCATTTTTTTTGTTCCTAAGCATGAATGTTAGAGCATGTATGCATTGCATTTTATGCATTTTTTATAAGTTATATTCAGAATCTCTGCAGAGCCAGTACAGGGCAACATCAGGCAAGATTCCACAGTGTGGATCAAGTGACTTATACCACTTTCCTCATATTTTTTTTCGTTTCTCATGTGTATTCATATAGTTTCATACAAGCATGGGGGAGTGCCACTGAGGACAATATCATTTAAGCATGGGGAAGGGTGTAGTTTGCACACCTAATTTTTCGCATCTATTTTTTTTGTCTATGTGCACATTAATCAAAACTAAAAAAAAAAATAGCCTTTTAAGGAATGACTTTGACCTTATATGAATGATTTACATAATCTAATGTTTTTAAAGATTTTTTAAGCCCCATGATTTTTTTTGACACTGATCTAGAAAAACATGGTTATTTATGTGGATTTCAAAGAAATGGCGATATATGCATGTTAGAGTTTATTTTGAATCACAAGTATGGATATGCACTATTTATTTTTGAAACTAAGCAAATGAACAACATTGAAAGTAAGAGCTCAAAAAGTGAAAAAGAGCATACGTTTAGTTGGTTGATGTCTTCGTATTCTCTAGTAGCTAGGCTCAGACACAAGTTGAAGTGTTTAATTCCCATGTCGAAAAGGATAACAAAGGAAATCACTTCTTTATCTAAGTTAATATCTGTGGCCTATTTTGTTCGAGTAAGTAGAGTCTGAGGGGTGTTTACACCTGGTGCCCTAAAGTCATCTGGTTTGGGAGTCACCAGCTCGAAAGCCCGTTATATAGATTTTATAGAGAGCCTAATAGATGTTGACATTGCATATGAGAAGAAGTAAGCTATACATAAACTATGAAAATGAAAAGTCTAGTGACTTGAACAATTAAGTTTGAGGGATACTTTGTATCTGGTGCTCTAAGGCCATTTGGCCTGGGAGTCACTGACCCAAAGCTCGTTACACGGGTATATATAACCTATGTTCTTTTCTGTATTTTGATCATGTTTGTGATTTTCTACATACATAAACTTGTTATTTTTTGCGTTCTTGATCATGAACATGCCTGCAAAATTTCTATATACATGTCTGTAGTTTTGTGCATGTATAAACTTATTATTTTGTGCATTATTGATCATGAATATGCCTGTAAATTTTTTTTATGCATATTTATGATTTTCTGCATGCATAAACTTGTTATTTTCTGTGATTTTGATCATGAACATGCCTGTAAAATTTATGTATGCATATCTGCGAATTTCTGTATTGTATAAATCTATGATTTTCTGCATGCATGAACCTGTATTTTTCTATGTTCTTATGCCTGCAATGTTCTTGCGTTCTTGAGGCAAGTTTGCAGGCTATATATACAAATATCTTTGTCTGTGATCTTTACTATGTTCGTAGCCTAGATATATCTATATATAAGTCTGCGATCTTGACTTGGTTCGTAGCTGATATATATATCCTTGTCTGTGATCTTGGCTGTGTTCACAGTCTAGATATATATGTATATCGGTCTACGATCTTGACGTGGTTCACAACTGATATATATCTATATATATATATAATGCATTCTTGAAAAGAAAGTGGTTGTCATGGACAGTTATTTAATCCATAAATTTGTAACTTTTTTGACTTCTTTGACAATACAGTAAAACTATCATACATGGTTCGATATGCATTTAACAAATTTCTGTGATTGTACCATGAGTTGTGTTGTAAACATGAAAATTTGAATATCTATTGTGCTTCATGTTCGTTGAGATTTTTGCAATGTATCTTATTGTAGTAATGCAAGAACCACTGATGAGCCTTTTGAGGTCATGAGCATGTGTTGCTTATGAAATGTTAAATTGTAATTTTGCATTGCAAAGATTTGTTAAAAAATTTAGTTTTAAAATAATTACATTGTTAATGTGACAAGGTAAGGGTCCGAAATTGC
This sequence comes from Nuphar pumila, assembly GCF_984573655.1. NCBI lineage: Eukaryota > Viridiplantae > Streptophyta > Magnoliopsida > Nymphaeales > Nymphaeaceae > Nuphar > Nuphar pumila. The sequence continues at coordinate 7,747,757 of NC_143254.1, read as the reverse complement.
TATTGCATGTGAATTTGCATAACTGGTTTTGTGTAAAGAACCCTAAATTGATTAAGAATGGTAAAAGAGACTGAACAATGTAATAATTTTTTTTCTTGGTGTCCCTCTGAAACGGTGGGAACCTTAGATGATGGTCATAGGGGACCGTGAAGATACTAAACACCATGTGCATTTATTGTCTCTAAGAACCTGGTGTGTGGTTCACGTTCCCGGTTACGATTGTAGGAAACTTTCAGCCACTTTTCTTGGGGGTGGTGGTGTTGACTCAATTATAGTTATTGGTATACCAAGAAAGTGACGGTAATAAATGTGATTTTTCTTGTCGTCTCAATATTAGGTGATGATTCCTAATGTTCTGATTGATGGTGATGATTCCTGATATCGATCGGAGAACAAGTATAGAACCTAATAATAAAATATAAATTATATGTTAAACTACCATTGAGAACTTCTTTGAACCTCGAGAATTTTGCATATTTTGAGTATCCGCGGGTTGTTAAGAAAGTGAAAATAAAAAATTGGTGTGCATTAAGTAGGAACATGCATGGTAAAAAAATTATCGATTAATAAACTTAAAAAGATATTCATGCATGTTGCATTGATTCATGCATATTTAAAATGTTTGATGTAGTATGGAAGTCTTGTTTGTTTGCTTACACTGCTTAGATGGTAAGTTTATTCTGCATATGTGTTATTGTGAGCCCTCTTAAACTTGTGTTTGATTTAATCTATGTTAAATTCCTTACTGTTGGATTTTGAGAGGGTTTCATATGAGAACTTTGGTTCTTACTCGATTTTTAAAAATCTTTTTTAGGTACTAAGACATCATGGTGAAGAGATTAGCTGGCTAGAGGGTAAGAGGGTTATGATTTGGTGGTTCAAGTTTTGACATACTCAAGATGTTTTGTTTTGTGAAACTTTGTGAACTCTTAATGGGAGCTATTTGATATAAATAAATTTAATTTCAATTCATAATTTGATTTATGTTATGTTTAGAGTTATTGTTGGGTTGTATTAATTAAATCTGTAATGTGGCTCAGAACCTTGGAATGTTTTCCGTAATGTTTAAAAAAAAATTATATTTTCCGAAGGCCAGTTTGGGGTCATTACACCTATCAACCAATTGGATGTCAAAAATGTTTTTTAAATAGAGATCTTTATGAAGAAGTTTATATGGATCTCCCGCCAAGTCTTGATATAAAAAAGGAAAACTCCTAAACTCAATAAAGCTCTTTATGGCCTTAAACAAGTTCCAAAAGCTTGGTATGACCACTTTATCAAAGTTGTTCTACAGCTTGGATTTACTTCTTGTTATACTGATAGTGCTCTTTTTGTTAAGAATGTAGGGGACAAATAACTATTTTGTTGTTATATGTTGATGCTATGATCATTACTAAGAATGATAAAAGGGGCATTCAATTTATTTAAAAATGTTCTTAAAACTAATTTTGATATGCCTAACCTTGAATTTTTAAGGTACTTTCTAGGAATTGAAATTACATATTCTCTTAAAGGATATGTTCAAGCTTGCATATGATATTATTGCCAAGTTTGGATTAACTCACGAAAATAAGGTGAAGACTACAGAAGTAATAAATGCTAAGATGAGAACTAATGATAAAACTCCTTTAGAAGATCTCACTCATTATCGTTAATTGATTGAATTACTAATATATTTGTCTAATACCAGGCCAGATATTGTTCATGTCGTTCACACTACAAGTCAATTTCAAAAGGCTCCTACTACTATTCACATGGTCAAATATCTGAAGGAAACAATAACAAAATATTCTTATCTTCTTCATCTCCAAATTTAATTGCTTATACTTACTTTGATTTAAGTGGTAACCTAATGATCATATTTCTACCACCGATTGTGTTTTTCTTGAAGAATCATTATTTTTTGAGAGATGTAAGAAACAACAAACGGTGTCACTATCTTCTATGAAAACCGAGTATAAGGCAAGGACCACAACTACAATCAAAATTGTCTGGTTAAGAAGTTTGTTCAAAGATATGTGAGTCATCATGTCTATTCCTTTAAAGTTGTGTTATGACAACAAATATGCAATCTACATTGCTAGTAACCATACTTTTCATAAACGAAGAAGCATATCGAGATAGTCTGCCATTATGTTCGGGATGAGTTTTTGTGGGCACTATTCAACTACCATATGTCACTTTAGAGTATCAGCTCACAGTTTTTTCACCAAAGCTCTGCCATCCCCTCGGTTCTCCTTTATCCTAAGCAAACTTTTGGTGATCTCACCATCAGTTTAAGGGAGGGTGTTAATATATATATATATATATATATATATATATATATATATATATATATATATATATATATATATATATGGTTATCATATATATGTTTATGTATATTATGTTTTTGTAATATATATCTATACATATATATTTCACATATATATGTATATTTATATATACTTTTATTTTTGTCTTTTGTAATGCCCACTAGAGGTAATTTAGTTTTTTTATACCTATTTAAATAGTCATGTCCACTAGGATCATTTTTGGGTTTTCTTTGTTTTTTGTCTTTCTTTTTCTTTTTCTTTATTGACCAAGGGCAAAAGGGTCCACCTCTTTAGAGTCATTGGGACTCTCCGCAACGGTCATAAATATGACCGTTGGGTCCAAACGACTCTATGGGAGCTTCCCTTAGTCCCCATAGTTGTATAAATAGGGGTTTTTTGCCCCCCATTATTTAATGTTTTCTTAAGCATTTTAATACATTATTCTTTATCTTTTTAGTTCTCTCTTCTCACATTGTGATTGTTTGGTGATTTTCCCATTAGTGGCATCTTGTTTATGTGTTTGTGCCTTCTTTGTAGTCACTTTTGATATTGTTCTTGGCACTAGTGTTTCATTATAGGCATATTCCCTCAGATCTTTAGTTATTATTGATATGCAAACTTCCTAAAACTGTCAAACCATATTTTTTTTTCAAAAGTTTGTGTATGGTGTGACCTCTACTTGCAACCTTAGGATCTATTTTGCGGTACATCTCAGCAGTTTGGGACGTACAAAAAAATAGGACAAAACAATTAAATTGCGTAAGAGTGGTTTGGACCCGATAAGCATTTTAGGTGTAGTTTTGTTCCAAAACTGAAAGGCGCTAGTCCATAGGTTCTAGGAATACCTAGGGGCATGTGTGAGGGTCTAAAATATGATCTAGACACAAAAAAAGGTTGCTAATGGACATGGGTTATCGGTTTAGGGAATGCGAGAGTTTTGGGCACCCAAAAAGATATGGTTTCAGGTTTTAGGAAGATAACGAAATCTAATCTAAGGCTAAAAAGCGGTTGTGAAGATACCTTGAAGGTCTGCAACAAGTTGAGATGGAGTTCCCCACGTTCTAAAACTCAGACACATGATCTGCAATGCAAAGAGGTTACCTAGCTTGCTAGAAAAGCAAAATGCACAATTCAGGCGCTCAGGGAGCTTGGGTTCAAGTGAAGGAGCTAGACGTCCATCTTTTGTGTGACTGATATGCTGAAGGGTCCAGGGAGGACCAGGGGTCATGTAACGACTCCAACTAACCCTCGTGAAAATAGTGATTTTTTTTTTAAATAATTACAAAAACACTCCCAAGGATCTGGGGCACATCACAGATTTAATATAGCAAGCCATAAATTATTTCATGCATTGAATCAACTGAAGCAATAAATTAAACTTTATTAATTTAATCAAGAAGTTAAATCATCTATATCAAATCAAGTCATCCTATCAGAACTCAGACACTAGTCACAACTCTCGTAGTCTCCAGCCAGTCAGTTTGAGACATCACTGAGCATCTGTGCCTATAAAATAATTTTAAGAAAATAGGTAAGAACCGAAGTTCTCATACAAATTTCTCTAAAAGTCCAAATAGTAAAGGAAATATCATAAACAAATCCATGCATAAATTTCAGAGGAATATTACAAGCAATAACTTACCATAAATACTTTATTATTCAAGCATTCAACCAAATATCATACAGAATCAAATATCATGCACAACCAAATATACATAGATGCATGAACAAATGCTGAACAGTAAAATATGTATGATTCAATACACATGCACAGATAACTTATTAAGTTACTTATCAGAGTTTCTTTTGCATGAATGTCCCTATTAAATGCACACAAGTTTAATTTTCAGTTTTTTTTTAACCCACAGATATTCAAAACGAACACAATTCTCGAATTTCAAGTTAGGTTCCCAGTTGTAGCTTAACACAATTTATATTTTATTATTGAGTTTTACACTTGTTCCTCGACTGATATCAAGAATCCTTACCTTCCATCGAAACATTAAAAATCCTTACCTAATGTCGGGACATCAATGGAAGTCCTTAACCATTGACACCAATTTCTTGGTATACCAATAACTACAGTTGAGTCAACAACACCAACCTTAGGCAAAGTGGTTGGAATTTTCCTAAAACTGTGGTTAAGAGGTGAACCACCATATCGGGTTCAGGGTCATAATGGCACACAAAGTTTTAGTATCATCACGATTATCTATGACTGCATCCAAGATTCTCACATTGTAAAAGAGATATCAAGGAAGAGATTATTTACATTGTTTGGTCTCTTTTATCATTTCAAATTAATTTCAAGTTCTTTACACAAGAACCATTTTGCAAATCCACATGCAAAATAAAAAATTTTAGGCCCTGACCCTCATAATTTAACAGTGTAATTAAATTTTTAGAAATAAATTTTGCAATACATAAATAAAATCAACAATATTAGAGCAACACATGTTCCTGGCCTACACAACCCACAATGGTTCACATCTAACCACCAACACGTCTCAAAAGTAATTTATGCTGCTTGCAAAATTTCAATGAATATGCAACATACACTGTTTCTGAATATGTTCACAATGCACATTCAAAACACACAAAATAAATGCATATTAAGCCAAGCATATATGCATGCGAATACAATGCTTGCAGAACACATAATTCATGATCAATTTATATATAATCAACCAAACATGTATATGGTCACAGTCATGCGAACATTAAATTAATTTCATGTTCATGCATATTGCGTATGACATACTCAATTGCAAACAAATCCATTTAAGATCAGATTTATGTATCATCTCAACAAAAATATATATTCCAATCAGATTTAAGTACATGACCAATTTCATATACTCAAATCAACTATGCAATAAATTTACCACTGTTGGTCCGATTCATGTACATACTCAGAATTATGTAAATGTATCGACCATAGTAATAGAAGTGCAATCTATAGATCAAATTCATGTACATGAATAACCATAAACATATCATACTGGACTGATTATCAAGCCAATGTCCATGATCAAAATCATGGACATGGGTTGGCCAGGCTGAAAAATACATGTTGACATCATGCTGACTGATCGATGTACATGATCATAATCATGTACATGCGTTGTCCAGACCTTTATAAATACATACATAGCATGCTGGCTGAACCATGTACATGATCAAAATCATGTATATGGGTCAACCAAACCAACAAATAATTATGTAACAACCTGTATGACATGCTGGCTGACCCATGTACATGATTAGAGTCATGTACATCAGTCAGCCAGACCAAAAAAATATGCATGTACTAGCATGCTAGCGGGTCCATGTGCATGCTTAAAACCATGTACATGGGTTGGCTAAGTTGTACGAACAATGTACCATGTTCATGCTTGAAATTATGTACATGGGTCGGCCAGACCCAAAATTATTATGTTAATAGCATGCTGGCTGCATATGAGCATAAACTTTTAAAATTGAAACATGCTAATGAGCATGCAACTTGACAAATCTGAATCAAAAGAATACATTCAGATGCATTGGTATGTAACTCGGCAAGTCTGAATCAAAATATATTCAGATGCATGGTTACCTAGCTCCGCAAAATCTGAATAAAACAAAATATGTTCAGATGCATATATGTGTACATAACTTGGCAAATATGAATAAAAAATGTTCAGATGCGTGAGCCAAGCTCGTTAAGTCTGAAACAATAAAAGTATATTCAGATGCATGCATGCTAAACTCATTAAGTTTGAAACAATAAAAATATATTCAGATGCATGCACACTAAACTCGTTAAGTCTAAAACAATAAAAATATATTCAGATGCAGGCATGCTAAACTCGTTAAGTCTAAAATAGTAAAATATATTTAGATTGCATGGACAACAAAAATCGATAAATCTGAATCATAAACTATGTTCAGATGCATGAACAAAAAGGTCGACAATACGTATTCAATATGTATGGGCATTAGAAAATCGACAATATGAATTCAAATGTATGAATATCAAATTTGACAGATTTAAAACTTCATGCATATTTTTAGATGCATGGCCAAAAAAATCAAATTTGGACTTCATAAGTATTTCCGATGCAAGTTTAATGAAATCGATAAACCTAAATACATGTGTATCTTTGCATGATAAAAAATCTAAACATATACATATCCATATATATTCCATGGCATGAACAAGGAAAATTGTCAAGCATGGAATATATATATATATATATATATATATATATATATATATATATATATATATATATATATATATATATATATAACTTTGAAATCAGATTTTCCTTTTCTCCTGCTAAACTCATGCTTAAATCGATTTATACGATTCTATTTTTTGTGCAGATTTAGAGAGAAACTCGTACCTTGATTCGTAGCATGAAAAAGATAGAAGAATCGATGGATGTATGGAAAAAATATTTTTCTTTTCTTCTTCCTTTTTCTCTCTTTTCTTTCTTCTCTAAACCCTCACATGATTTTTCTTTCTTGTTTTTCTCTCACCTTTTTTATCTCTCTAGAACAAGAGTTTTAGAGAGAGGCTTCTATCCCACCTTTTTATACTTTATGTTTTAGTCTAGAAGGGAGTGACGTCCTCTCTAGATATATCCTCTATTTGGGTAGAGTTATACTACATTTAGAACTCTACTCTATCTTATTTTCAAGATATTTTATCTTTTTATTTTATTTATTTTTTATTAATATTTTAAAGAATATTCCAGAGGAGGACACCCCCTTCTGAAAAGCTTTATGGGGTAGAGTTCTACATCAAGTAGAACTCTACTTCATCCTTACTTCAATTTAAAAGTTATTTTTAAAACTTTAAATTCAAAGTAGTTTTAAAGTTGTCATGGATGGATTTCAGATTCAAGATTTAAATCTATATCCAAATATACATGGATCCAACCTAGACTAGATCTTAGTCAATATAGATCCTAGACTAGGTCCAAATCCTAGACTAGGTCCAAATCTATATTAACTTGGATCAAATGGAGCGGATCCAGTTTGATCCAATCCAAAAAATATAAAAAATTAAAGCCGATCATTTTTTAAAAATGTATTTTTCGGGCCAACCGTAATTCGATTTTGGAAAAATAGGTTGCCTATGCGATCTACATTCTAAGGCGGATCTAACGGTGGTCATACTTGAATTTCACTTCCAAATTTTGCATGAATTTAACCTGATTTTCACTCAAATTTAAATATTGAAGACTAATAATTTCTCAAATTATTCTTTAGTCAATTAGGTCTTGTCAGTAGGCTCTAGGCCACGCCCAAACCCGGTTGACGTCATCTATAAATTAATTATTTTCCTATAATTTTATCAATTTTAAAAATATATTTTTTGACTTTAAAAATTATAAAAAAATACACAATATGATATGTTGTGAGAGAGGAGAAAGAGTAGAGAGAAACAAGAAAGAGAAAAGAGAGAGAAAGAGGCATTAGAGAGAGATAGAGAGAGAAGAAAGAGAGCCTCAATAATTTTATTTCATAATGAAATAGGCTTCCCAAGACCTCCTTATATAGAAAGAGCTGGGGTTGCGTCCTATTTATCCAATACTACCTCTAATTAGAAAAGTCAATAACCCATCTAAGTTAGGACTCTTACCTATCTAAGAACTCCTTATTAATTAATCAAACTAATTAAGGACACTTAATTAAAAAGCAATTAAGAAACTTCTAGAAGGGGGGGCATTCCTTAAGACTCTTCTAGATTCACGCCCATTCATGTGTGGTCCCTCTACTGATTGGCCTTCCTCTTAGTGATATCATGTGTCCAGCTCATCTTCTTTTTGAATGAGACTTAGATCAATTAACATTTTCTTAATTAGAGAAGTCACATCACCTGCTACATCATTAACCTATGACCACACTGTGCTAGTCAACCCTCATGGGGCTCTGGAGAGGGCGTCTAGATCCTAGACACTGGATCTGGATCATCTTCAAAATTTTAGGCCATAATAGATCACCACGCTCTGCACCACTTTGGCCCCAAAGTGGCAACTATGACCTTCTGAATTATCGTGCCTCCAAGATCAAATACAATGTTTTGATTGTCCCCATGCATTAAGACAATTTCACGGTTGCTCGATCGTGACTTCCTACCCGTTGCTGAACTCTCAATCCAAATCGAGTCTTGGTGAAGGAGTTGAGGAGCATGCAAGTGAGCTCATAATAGCGATAGGGTTGCACTTTCAGGAAATTATTGGGATGTCATGATTGTATGAGAACGACCACAACCAATTGACAATAGTCGCATCTTTCATGATAACTCTGTTGGTCAGTCACCTCAGGTGAGAACTTTTCCACTTGTTCGGTTGTGTTGTTTACCATATGCATCGTGTTGTCAACTACAGGTGCGAGTTGTATCTTGTCCCTACTTGTCTCACCGAGTTGCTGATGAGTACATACAAGGGGAGGTTCGACCTGCGCCTTAGGATCTATATGACCCTCTGTAGAGCTCATGTGGTTCTCTATTGTGTATAAGGACAAGGGCCTCCACCGCAGATGGCCTATGATGGAGTTGTATGTGCAGAAATTGTGGACCCGTACTATGTTGAGTACGCACCACTTATGCGTATATTATACCCAGTCGTTGCATCAATCGGTTCCTGTAAGGGTACTGTGCCGTAGGAAGGAGTGTAGAGATTTGCGATCACTCGCCTCCATTCAGATGTGTACATTCGAAAAAAGGAGATTTGCGATCACTCACCTCCATTTGGATGTATACCATTCGAACACATACAATTGCGATTCAAAACTCATCCAAGGGATTTCTTCTTATAATTTCTACTGCAAGCGTTTTAAGGATTGATAAATGTTACGTACGCACCATTAATCGACAATGTTGGCTCCTACTGCATCACAGTCTTCTACATATCACAAGAATCTTGTGACAAATACTTCCAATTCTAAACACATCTTTAAATTTGGCCCACAACGTGCCGTGTTTATTCAGTCCACAATTGCAGTTAGGTTCGTGCACAGTTTTAACATGTCAACCACTGTATTTGGGGTTGTGAAGTGCTTTGATGACACCCGACTTTGATACCACTTGTTTTGGCTGCTACCCGCACAACCCCATGATCTATGCCGCGATACATCTCAGTGGTTTGAGAGGTATAAAAAAACAAGACAAAACGACTGAATCGGGTAAGAGGGTTTGGACTCGATAAGTGTTTTAGGTATAGTTTCGATTCAGAACTGAAAGGCTCTGGTCCAAGGGTTCTAGGAACATCGAGAGATGTGTGTGAAGGTCTGGAATATGATCTAAACACAGAGAAATATTGGATGTAGGAAGAGTTGAGGAGGTAATTCAAATAAAGAAAACAATTGGGGATCACTCCTTTATGGAGTGTTTTTCGACTTTGATGATATGGAATAGTCCCATATTAAAGAATCTCAAAAAGGTTGTGGGCTTTATAACCTATATGGAGAATCTAACACTTGTTCCAAAGAACAAGGGGATGGGATGGCTACCACACACGCGCGCACGCGCGCTGTGCCGAGCTGGGCCAGGTCCGGGTTCGGGTTCAGGTAATTAGCCCTTTAGGGCCATATCCATTCTAAGTCCAATGTTCTTTTTGTCCTGCATTATTATTTTTATTTGGATTAAATAATGAGATAAGATAAATGGATAACAGATCGTTCCGTTATCAGGTCACGTTCCTTCATAATTGGTAACGGGTCTCTTCCACATTTTGTAACCGTTCAGGGGTTATAAAACGTGGTTAGAGGGTTGGGGTTACACAGACGAAGACGCAAGTGACCCTCACATTTTTGTTTTCTCTCTTTCTGCTCTTTCTATCTCGTTTTCATTTTTGTTTTCCCTGTGGGTGTTCCCCGAAAAGGAAAGATATGCATCGGTCGTTCGCTGAGGTTGTCTTTGAAGGATGATCTACCATCGAAGTGCACCGATTCAGATCGTCGAGGCTATTGTATCCTGAGGGAAGGACGCCAAACCTTTTTGCATCGTATGTGGGGGTGAATCTTCTCTAAGGGGAGTATTTTTATATGCCTTAGCCTTTTGCAGAATAATAACATGCTTTCTTTGTTGTTTTTATTTTGTTCAATGCATATGTTTGATCTGTTGATCTTGTCTGGATTTTGGTTTAAAACCATATATGACATGCTTGAACTCTATTACAATTTGAATCAAATTTTTATTTCTATATCATGTTATATGAAAATCTGATTTACAACATTATATTGTTTTTTATTCTAACAAGAAATGCTATATGACATGCTTGAACTCTATTACAATTTGAATCAAATTTTTATTTCTATATCATGTTATATGAAAATCTGATTTACAACATTATATTGTTTTTTATTCTAACAAGAAATGCTTCTGATGGATAAAAGTCATCAGTGTAAGAAATTTGAGAGTTTTGGGCACTCAACAGGATGCAATTTTGGGTTTCGAGTTCTAGGAAGATAACAAAATCCAATCTTAAGGCTAAAGAGGAGTTGTGGAGGTATTGGAGGTCTGTAGCAGGCTGAAATAAAGTTCCCTATGTTTTGAAACTCAAACACATGATCTGCAACACAAAGATGCCACCTAGCTCGTCAGGAAAGCAAAATGCACGATCCAGGCACTTGGAGAGCTCAGGTTCTAGTGAAGGGGTTTAACCTCCAACCCTTTTGTGACTGATATGCTGAAGGCTCTAGGGAGGTCATGAGAGAGAAGAGTTGAGAGAAATGAGAAAGAGAGAGAAAGAGACGTTAGAGAGAGAAAAAGAGAGATAGAAAGAGAAGAAAGATAACCTCAATAATCTTATTCCATAATGAAATAAGCTCTCCTAGACTTCTTTATATAGATAGAGCTGAGGTTGAGTCCTAATTATCAAGTACTACATTTAATTAAAAAAGTCAATAACCTATCTAAGCTAGGACTCCTACCTATCTAAGAACTTCTCACTAATTAATCAAACTAGTTAAGGACTCTTAATTAAAAAGCAATTAAGAAACTTCTAGAAGAGGGAGCATCCCCTAGGACTCTTCAGGATTCACGCTCCTCTGCTAATTGGCGTTCCTCCTGGTAATGCTATGTGTCCAACTCTTCTTCTTTCTGATTGATTCTGATCAATTAGCCTTTCCTTAATTAGAGAAGACACTTCATTAACTTGAGATTCAAATTGTGCTGGTGGACCCTCATACTTTGGAGGAAATGTCTGGATCCTTGACATTAGATCTGGATCATCTTCCAAATTTTGGGTCGGTCTATGTTTTTCTGCAATGGTTGAGATGAAACATGTCAAAGGCATGCTGATTAAAGTTGTTCCTGTCTTTCCTAGTTTCCTTTGAAGGGTTGGACATTTTTTATTTTTTATTGAACTGTACATTATTTTAACTGCAATCGTTACAAGTCAGCCAGCAAGACAGCCTCTTGTTAGAGGAAGACATTGAGGGAGCTAAATCTTTTTTATATTGGGATATGGAAGAAATGGTTGTTGCCTTGCATGGTAGTTAGACATAGATATGATGAGCATGGTCTCTGTATTCAAACCAATTAACTCAGCAGTGTGATCGGTTTATTCTCACTCATTCCGCCCAGTTCATCTGGTTTCTCAGCAAGGGGTGAAGATATGGTGAATGGACTGCTTCACGTCAGTGATGCTAACCTTTTTTCCGATAGGCCCTTCTTTAACCTGCATCCCCAAATTGGAACATAAAGATCTTCGTTAGTTCCAAGTGTGTGTGTGGTGTACGTGTGCACATGCACAAGTGTGTGTGTATTTCATTTCATTCTGAATTGCAATCATATTGGGTAACTTGTATGAATTTATTGCTGCTGAGTTTGCTTGAAGTCAGCAGGACTCCATTGAAAATACAGAAATCCAGAACTTAAAAGTGCATTCAGTATTTTGAGGATTACCGTTGTGTCAGACAGCACCTAATAGTTGTTTTAGATCATAACTGTTACAGTTTATGCTCATCTAAATGGTCTGAATTAAACTCATGGTCCTGGTTTTCCCAAAGTTCATTTTAATTACCTAGTTTTCAGTCTAGTTGCTGTTTTTTTAATGGTTAGGAGAGAGAGATGCATGTGAAGCAAATTATTTTTATGTACCTTAGCTCGAATTTCCGCAACAAAAATATCATTTGCTGATGAATATTGAACAGACTGAGCTTCCAAACGGAGCTCACTCAATGCTTGCATGGTCTCTAGCAATAGCCCATCTCTGTGTGGGCACTGCAACTCAAGCAGAGCATCACTCTCAATTATAGAAACCTGCACAATTGTGATGGGTCCCCCAGCTGCCCTAGTCTTTGCTGCTCCAGCTCCTTCCAATATTCTTAGCTTTCTCTTATCTAAGATTGGAGCTTTACCTTTCTCACTTTGACCATGAGTATTGCTGGTTGTGATATTGCTGTTTGCTTGAGCTATTCCGTCTTTGATGTTGTATGTTTTGTGTGTCTCTAGTCCTTTTGCTCTCAGATCCACTTCCATCTGTCTGTTACGTGATTCAAGGTCCTGTATACGCTTTCTGAGTTGCTTTACATACTCTATTGTGTCACCTAGGATTGAAGCCTTATCCATCTGCAAGATGATTTGAGGAAGAGTGACATAAGTTGGGTCTCTTCAAACATAATCAAGATAAAATTGTGCAGAGCTGCAATCTGGGATATTATGTGATCTATGCTTCTTTATTGCTAGTCAAGTTTTTTAACTACTATGCTAGATGCATTAAGTTGTTATATTGATGGACTGCAGCAATGACTCTACTGCGCCAGATGCACCGAGTGTTGTATTGATGAATGCAGTTGTTGATAAGGAAACAAATGCTTGAGCAATGACATGGTCATGCATACCTTAGTCACAAAAGGAACTAGTGAGCGCAAGATTATAAATCTTTCATTCAGTTTTTCCCTTCTCCTGCGCTCAGCCAACACATGGTTTGCGCCGAGCTCTTCTTGAGATGTACCCTTTCTAAATCTGCTTCTCCCACTATCTCCATCCCTTGCTTTAGGAGAATTCTCATCCCTATACGTGTTATGGAGATGAGGGACACTAAACAGGATATACTTCAACAGCCACTGTGAACCACCTTCCATTGACACCTGCAGGGCATCATCCGAGCTGCTACTCCATGCAGAAAATGCAGAATGCTGTGATGAGTGCAGATAAGCAATTAGAGGAGGGTCCATCCATCGACTCGGATTGTGCTGCAATATAGTTGACACGGTCTGGGAATAGTGAGCATCTTCTTGTCTCAAATCTTGCATCTGTGGTACTCCTGCAGTTTGATCAATGAAAATAAATATCATGAACCTGATCAGTTTGATCTTATGGGAGTGGATGTCATACATAGTTTCATACCAGACTGCAGGACTTTGTTAATCCCATAGGATGGTTCTTTTCCTTTTAGTTATAGCTAGATGTTACAAAAGGGCATAGAAGAACTTAATTGTATGGATGCTTGAATTGTATGGTTTAGCTGGTCTGTACCTGAATGTGGCATGCCATTACTAATCTCATCCTGTAAAAGCGGCCAAGTATGACCTGCGTCTGGCAGGAAACAACTACCCTTTTGCTGTGTGGTGAGATTGCTAACTGCAAGTAGCTGCATTTCTGAATCTAAATTGTTTGAGCAGTCTTCCGGCGATCCGATCCGTATGCCTGCAGACATCTCCAATTGCATTAGCTCGCTGGGTGGCTCTACCATTTCCACCGAGGGAGCTGCCGGCAATGCTGTCTGTACATCATTAGGGTCGCTGCGGCTGTCTGTATCTGCTTCCGAATCGGAATCGACATCATCATCAGCTTCTGCATCTGATTGCTGTAGATCATGGACATGGAATTGGGGGCTAAGTGCAGGTGGAGGCATGTGGTGGTGCCCTGGTGAGGGAAGTTTGTTCCTTTCGGTTGCTGTAACAGGGTTGGAGGTGGAATGCTCAGAGCATACTGGTTTGGGTTGGTTGCGATCGACAAAGAAGCTTTTAGCATGGTTAACGATGCTTAGATCCTCCTGAATCTGTTCCAAAAAAATAAACTGAGTGCTTGAAAGTTGAAAAGGTTTTTAGGTGCCATCTTCATCTTTCATCTTTGTAGCATCTCGAGGCTGACTGATCCTACCTGGTCATTACGGGAGCACACAAAATGGTCATTTAGGTATACCTTGTATACATAGGAACTAAGTTCAAGGTTGCTCACATACGTCATTAGCTTGTGCAACGTCATTGGTTAATGCAGTTTTGAGATGTTTAGCTTGGGCCGAGTACTTAGCAATGTAGCTCGGTACTGGAAGGGAAGGTTGAGCACCGGCCTTAGGGCACGTGGTAGCAACTTAGAAGGCGGTAGGATCACGCCTCGGTCATTTGCAAAGTTGGGGTCTTTGTCCAAGGCACGTGGCATCTATCCAATAAATCAAAGTTCTTTGCTTAAGTACTTGGCCCCGAACGAGTACTGGATCTGCTCTCCAACTTTATCATGGCTTGGCCAAGTTAGCTTTAGTACTGGTTTTCTTTCTTTTCCCGTTGAAAGCCGTATTTAGAGCATGTTTGTCTGTCAAAGAAAGGGTCTCCGTGCAAGATGATGTGCGGAGCCTCTCTTTCCATTTTCCATGGAAATTAAATCCAATCCCCTCCTGTTGGACTTTGTTTCCACTGAAAAAAAGAGGAGGGGGTGGGGGGTTGCTCCTGTTGAAAAAAAAGAGAGGATATTTTATCGTGGATGGAGATTCCCAGTGTTTCAGTGGGAGTTTGTGGGCCCCACAAAATAACATGGGGGCCGCATGCGTTTTGGCAGGAACCCTAACTTTTTTTTTTTTGGCAAACAAAAATACCCTTTAATCGGGGTCCTAACCTGGAAGTTTTACGCTGCTGGCACAATGACCCTAGGTATGGCAGGCCGAGCCAGCACTTCATAGCGGGTGCTGTTTCTTCGGGTTATAAATAAAAAAAAAATAAAATCCAGTGGCTTCTGACTCTAAACACCTTGGCTTGCTTTTGTTGGTAATTTTTCTAGTCTTGGTAGCTATCCTAATGCTTTAGCTGCTTCTAGAGGCCAAAAGTCTCGGTCCCATTGACCAAGCTGATCCGATCCAGCATATTACATGCCTTGAGGATTGGATCGAACCTCGGTTTGATGTTTGGTGGTCAAGGAATTTGTAAATCCCGAACGGAACCTGAGTATTGGACTGTTGTTCTATGATCTCGACTTTTTATGTAAAAAACGAGAGAGAGAGAGAGAGAGAGAGAGAGAGAGAGAGAGAGAGACCCTTTCTGTGGCACCTAGTTCGACAACGCCATCCATGGCAGGGATGCACAAAAGGGTCTGCATAAAAGTTCACGATCACAGATTATGATGATGCTACCATCTTTTTTAATCATCAAAAAGCAAAAAAAAAAAAAAAGGTGGTGGTGGTATGAGTGATTTACCTGAATGCGTGCGCTCTGGCAGGGGAAGAGAAATGGACGGGAAGAGGAGAGAGTAAAAGTATCAAGTAAGAATCACTGTGTTTAATTTTATAGAAGTGATGGTAAACAACCATGATATTGTTAGGTTATGCAGACCGAGTTGGGGTGGTTACCTTTGCTAGGATGGCTCGGGAGAATACCTTGCTGTCAACTTCGTTGGCGCCTGTGAGCCATACGTGCTGCCTCCTTGCCAGTGCCTTTCCTGGCAGCCTATACAGCAATATCATCAGAAACAGTTTTTGAACTGAATCGTATTTTCAAAACGATGCAGAGAATTCGCCGATACTGAATCGAATCCTTGTGAATCAGCCTTTTTTAATTTTTGAAATTTTAAAAGTTAAAAAATGATAACAAATAAAAAAAATTCAAAAGAATTCAATAACATTTTGTGAAAATACAGAAAGTTCAATCAAATTCTAAATATGCATTTAGTGCTTAAACAATCAAATGGCCAATAAGCAATATAATTATATAAATGTAAAAAGTAAACACAAAACTGTTTCGGGATTCAATTTAATTTTGACAACATTACTAAACAGACATTTTTATGCTAATCTTTTTCTTTTCCCCAAATAACCCCCGAAAAAGCATCTCATTCACTGACTTTATTGTCTTAAAACCCCAGTATATATATATATATATATATATATATATATATATATATCCCCTTTGCCCAACAAACTGTACATTTAGTTTCGGCTTGCAGTAAAAGATGCACAGCCGTGAGTTTTGAACTCGTGACATCCTATCAACTTGGTAACATTCACGAGTCACCCTTATGGATGAGAGAAGCCTGGTGGGCAACATTTTAATGTTATCTTTGTGTGACCGTAAATGTGATTCTGTATATTGATACAAAAGAACTAAATTCATTCAAATAACAAAGGTCCACTAAGCACCAATGCCATATCACACACCAGAGAGAGAGAGAGAGAGAGAGAGACAAAAATAAGCATCAACACATTGATGAGCCCAAGAACATAGAAGAACAGGCCCGAAAGCCAAAAAAACAAAACCAGAACATAGATGTGAAGCAAAAGCATTGGTTGATCAGCTCAGTTCAAGAGGAACCGAGGCGTCAGAAAACGCTGAAGGTCAGGGATCGAGAAACGTAAAATACAGTATACATCTGATAAGATGCAATGTGCTAGCTTTCCTAAAGTAACCTGGCATTCTCGAAATATTGTGTTGTTACCAGACATCCAAACTGCCCACCAAGAGGTAAGAAGCCATGTTCTCTAGATAAGACTCCATTTTTTACACTTTCGAACAGATTGCGGGCCCCACAACAGGTCCAGAGCGAAAGACTCTTGACGCACGATGACTTCAGGCTCATTCCAGGTATGCTTGAAAATGTCCCTAAAGGTGGGGCAGTCCCAGAAAAGATGATACACTGATTCTTCAGCAGACTTGCACAAAATACACCAACTTGGAAGATGAAAACCAAAGCGCTTTAGATGACAATCAGTCTGGACCCGGTCATGCACTATTAGCCAAACAAGGAACTTCGAACGGGGAGTAGCCCCCCTGCCCCAGATAAGGCTAGCAGGAAAGCAATCAGCACCCGACGACAACATAGACAAGTAACATGATTTAGTGTGAAAGGTGCCTCCTGGCGCGATAGCTCTTTGGATAAACTGTGAAATGGGTTGAGGGATACCCTCCTTAGAGATGATGTTCGACCAAACTTTGATCCAGGACCTATGTAGTAGGGAGGCAAGAAGTCTGTTTGAGCGAGAATCATATTGAAGCGACTCGAAGGAGCCGTACTTAGCAAGGAAGAAATTCGCGCAAGTAGATCCAGGTTGGTGTGCTTGACAATTTAGCTTAACGATGAGAATGATACTATGCATATGGGAGTCAATAATCTCCAAACCCCCCTGCCCCGAGCAAACAGTAGAAAGTTCTAACCCACCAGATGACGCTTATGCTGAGGGGAATGACCAGACCAAAGAAAATTTGCCATTAAGCGAGAGAGCTTTTTGTGCACACCGATAGGCAACACGAACATGGACATATTGAATTCTGGGATAGATGAAAGAACATGCTTGATTAGAGATAAATGTCCCGTAATAGAGAGATAAGAGGCCTGCCATGATGAAATTTTGGTTTGGACTTTCTGAAGAGTAGCGTTCCAAGAGGTAGCCGAGATATGCGAAAGATAGAGAGGAAGGCCCAGGTAGGACATAGGAAGCTCCATGACTGAGCAGCCAAAAATATTTTGGTCAATGTTAAGCAGAGAGGGAGACACATTTACCACGGACAAACATCATTTATTGTTATTCAGGGATAAACCAAACAAAGAAAGGAAGAAATGAAGGACAAGCTTGAAACACAACATTTGTTGAATGGTTGCGTGACCGAAAATGATCATGTCATTGGCATAAGTAAGAATATGAAAGGAGAATTCCTTAATTTCGATAGGATCAATTATCCGGTGCAGAACAACCCTTCTTAATAGGACCACAAGGCCTTCAACGATAGCATTAAAAAGAAGAGGAGATAGAGGGCACCCTTGCCGGATACCTTGCCCAAGCTTGAACTGTTGGCCTTGTACTCCATTAATCTTAATTTGAGAGTGTGCATTAAAGACAAGTTCGCGCACCCAGCTAGTAAAGTGACTACCAAAACCAAAGTTGTCTAGCATGTGGAAGAGAAAAGGCCAATGAACGGAGTCAAAAGCCTTATTGAAGTTGAGCTTCAGAGTGAAGAATGGCTGACCGCTACGCTTTAAAGAGTGCATAACTTCGAAGGCTAGAATGAAACAATGCGAAATCCACCTGCTAGGGTGAATGCGAACTGAGAATCGAAGAAAATTTGAGGGGCCACACTACGAAGCCGATTGGCCAACACCTTAGCAATAATACGATAGATCCCCCCAAACACGAAGATAGGATGAAATCTGGAGATGTCAAATATATCGTATCCTTTGGAATAAGAGAGACAATAGCCAGATGAGAATGAACCAACAATCGACAGTTGCGATGAAATTTAGATGGGACTTGAAGCAGGTCAGCTCTAACGCAATGCCAAAAGATGCAAAAAAAATCAATCGGGAAATCATCAAAACCAGGTGCTTTTCACCCAAAGAGATCCTGAATAGCAGAAAAAATCTTAATTTCAGCTAAAGAAGCCTGAAGGGATCTGGAAGTAGTGCAACTCATGGATCAAACCAGACGACTGTCGATAGAGCCACCTGCAGATGAGTTATGGGTGTAGATATCCTTGAAGTAGCTGATAATAGCAGGGAGGACATGCTCGGCCAAGTAGAAAACCCCTTCAATGGAGATGGAAGGGATGGCGTGCCTCCGATAATGATGCGAGGCGAAAGAGTGAAAGAAGCGGGTATTTCCGTCATCCACTTGAAGCCAAAGCACCTTGAACCTTTGCTTCCAATGGATCTCATCTTTAAGCCTCCAAGAATGCAGTAGAAGAGACAGCTCGATGAATCTTGCTTTCACGCCCTCAATACTGAAATATGATGGAGCTTCATTAAGGGATAGTGATTGGTGGATAGCCGACAACTCAGATTCTCATTCACCTAGATGCCTGAATTTGTTCATCCTATTTAAAGAAAGCCACTTACGGATGTTGCGTGATAGGCGAGCTAGCTTCACCATGCAACACGTTGTAGCCCTAGCCGCTAAGCACAGTTTTGACCAAGATTGAAGGATGATCGAAGAGAAATCCGATTCCTTAAGCCACCATTGCTCAAAACAGAAATTTTGAGAAACGAAGGAACCGTTTCCCCAGCAAGTAACTGCTTGAAAATTTTGAGAGAGAGAGAGAGATAACGTGCAATGCCCTCTTTTTTAGGTAGAAATGAGGAAAAACTGCTCTGTTCATGAGTTGGGATCCAAGGATTGCATAAGTTCTTGCTTATGCCACACAACCCGATCACATGACAGCATTTGAGGGTAGCAAATCAAGTGATCTGCCAAATCACTTTTATAGAAGTGATTTGGCATCCTCACTGTCCACAAGATGAAGCAATGGACGATGAAGATGTTAAATCACTTTCTTATAGTGATTTGACAAATCACCTGATCTGCTATCCATTTTCAGTGGGGCCTTCATTCTATTGCAGTGGGGTCATGAAATGTTGTAATGTGATTTGGCTGTCATATAAGCAGACACTTATGCGATCCCTGTATCCAAACTCTCACTTCACTGAGTTCATTGGGCCTAAAACCCCAGGTGTCCCTTCCACCGAGGGGACCATGTTGGGCTGAGTCAAACAACTCAAGGGACACAGACAATGAGACACATATGCCACTACGACCTATCAAGTCACTTTAGCATATATGCCTATTGTTGTCCTTCTTTTCTTATACAGATTGGGACTGCATGTTCGTCCTAAAGCCAGAGCAAATGAAGTGGCAAGTGGGATAAGGTTAATTGATCCTGGCACAATTATCTAGGTCATATAGTTTTGACTTGGAAACATCCATAGCCCCTACATGAGAGGAAATCTTTTGTGACAGGCATATTTGCAAACACCTTGTGATTCTTGAATTTTCTTAAGATCTTGTAATCGTAAATTACATCACAACACTTTCTCAAAGTTAGTGAAACATGAGAAAAGTATAAGTTGGGATCGTGATTGCCAACTATGGTTGTTTCTACCTTGAATCTTGTAAAAATTGGCCACAAGATTGACCTTGTGATCAACAAAGACGACTTTCTCAGTTGTGATTATTCATGCCCACCTATGACAACCCATGACAAAGCAAACATCGATGTTTTTTTTACCTCATACCCTTTGTTGCAAAGCAGGCTATATGTCCCCCCCCCCCCCAAAGATGGTCGTTAGCTACATCTCGTGTTTGGGGGTCCCAATGAGTGCCATGTATGTAAGCACGTGCGACTCGTATCCCCATGTTTGTCAGCATCAGTTAGCGTCAGAGTCTGGTGCGGTTGCAAAGACTTAAGTACCCTTTCCTCCATGGGTGGCATAAAAATGATGATTCTAGAAAAGGAGTGGTTGCAAAGACTTAAGTACCCCAAAGATGGTTATTTAAGACTCAGTCCCTGCACTGCAAGAAATCCGAGAAAGGAATCCCCCCTGAAAAAGGCCATGAACATCAACCCTCTCTCTCTCTCTCCCTTATTTTTTTGCCTCTGTGCACATCCAACAGACGATCCTACACTGCTCCATCAAGCACTGACTGACCTGCGCACTGACTGTAGCATGGTTCAACTTGATGAGTTGTGGAGCCTAATTCAGAGTTTTGTCCCTTACAGGAGAGGGGTACGGGAGCGTCCCTCAGAACAAAATTTTTTTTTGGGCCTTGTATAAATTCTTTCTTTTCTTTCTCTCTTGTAACTGTCAAAAAAGATCAATAAAGTGTTCTATTTGATCGTGGCACTCATATGTTTCCTTCGGTTGTTTCTTGTTCAAGGTTTTTGTAACACCCTTTCCAGTGATTTTTTGTTTTTTTTTGCTACGCGATTTTTGTAAATCGCTACTCAATTTAGCAATTTGCCATTTTTTTAGCGATTTGCCATTTTTTTTTCGTTACGCAATTTTCATAAATCGCTACTCGATTTTGTGATTTGCCATTTTTTTATGCTACGCAATTTTCGTAAATCTCAATGCCGAACACCGCCCCCTTGAGCACGATCTTCGTCGTGATCAGGTTGTAGTCGCCAGCCGTCCCGATGGCAGTCTTGAGGTCCGTGATGGGGAAGTCAAAGATGAACGTGTCATTCCTGATGCTCGTGTTGAGCAACATCAGGGTGGCCTGGAAGGCATAGCTCTGATCAGAAGTATTGCCGACGTAGGGGGTAAATGGATTGTACTTTGAAAGACTCTGGTGTAGGTGTACTGGAGGAAGATTTTGTTAGGTGTCCCTCAAAGGCGGAGGGGCTGCCGCAGTCGGGTGCCCACTGGACGAGGGCAGCATTCTGACAACTGCTAGCAGAAAGAGGATGACGATCACCATAGGATCGCCAGCTCTTTCCCTTCCTTAATTTCTTTTCTAGAGAGAGAGAGGATTTTACAATGTTTCACGGAGAAGAAAGAAGAAGAAGATGACGATGAAAAGTTCAAACAAAAAAGAAAGAGAGAGCGCTTCAGGTTCGCTTCGTTGTTTAGACTTTAAAGAGTCAACATCATCCTCAACTTTCTAGATGGAGAACATTTTTGTCCTTTTTTTGAACTGTTGTTTCCCTTTTTTTGAATGAAGGACATTTTTGTTATTTTCTCGAACCGTCGTTTCATGGCAAGAATAGCAAGAAAGGGTACTTAAGTCTTTCCAACCGCACCGGACTCCGATGCTAAGTGATGCCGACACACACGGGAATACGAGCCCCGTGTGCTTACATACATGGCACTCATTTGGATCCCCGAACACGCATTGTGGCATTCAGTGCGTCTTTAGGGGAGAACACACACCACCCTCTCCCTTTGTTGCGTGCATGTGTATTTGCACAGAGCACATGCCGCGTACACACGTCCGTCTTTACTAGTGACAATTTTAAAACAGAAAAATGATGGTGGATACCATTTCACAAACATTGAATTGTTTTTTTTTCTTATTTTTATCAGTACAATGTGGTAAAAAATTAATTTAAACAAAAAAAATGGAAGAAAACATAAAAAATTAATTTCGATGATATTTACTTTCTTAAAAGGAAGGCAAAATATCATTCCTTTGCAGTTAAAAAAAAAAGCAGTCTACTGGGGAACTTGTGAATGTCACCAAGTTGACAGGCCATCACAATGAAACTTATGGGAAGTGTCTCTTGCCACAAGGTCGAACTAGGGTGTACCACCCCCCGTCAAGGGTCTTACTTTCCAGAGGGTAGCCAATATGCAGCTGGTGATGGGGGGTTTTCCTGAAATTAGAAAACAAAAACCCGTAGATATTCCTCACTATGGTGTTTGTGCATATAATTATATAACCATGGCTTGAATTTTTGCCTAGTCGCTGCAGGTTCATCCATGAACGTATTTTCATCATCTAATCAAACTAAAAGATAAGTGCATTTTAAGCATAGTGCATCAAAGGCAGTTGCTTCATTTAAAGCGGCATAAATGGGCTAGAGATTCACTACACATTGTTGTATGTAAGAGAATGATGCTTCAACCTATCGAAAGATCGAAGAAACAAGCGTGAAAAAGCAAAAGGAGAAAAAATAATCACATGAAAACAAAAATTTTACATGATTGTGCGAGAACTACCTATGTCAATGACTCTCTATTCGATTGAGATACACAATATAGAGGAGGATGCCTCCTTAAATAGAAGTATACAAATTTTACATAGAATCTACTAGTGTTGGATACAACAAGGAAACTACAAGAGTTAGTTTGATCCTACAAGGAGTCTAGAATAAAATTATAAAAATATCTTCCAAGCTTATAAAAAAAATTCTCCTCGAATACTAACGCCTCAAACCTCCACCTTACCGAAGGGGAGCGACCTCAAAACAAATAAACTCAAAGTTGAACCCGCAAAAATTAAAAATTTATATCCAGGTAGGAAACATGCTCCACACTCCAGTCTCCAACACTGCCAAGTTAGAGATTCTAAGAAATTCATGCCTAGAATAATATTTGTACTAACTGTTGAGAAAATACCCTTGTCTCCACCAAATCAGTTGGATGGCAGATCAGGTGCAATCACATTGCATACTTTAGTGTATCCCTGAACTTGATTTGGCCTCCATCTTCTATTGAGCCCTGTTGTACCCTAAAAATAGAGGGCAGTCAAGTGCAACGACACTTCAAAGTGTGCAAAATGATTGCACTTGATTCGCCCTCCAAGCAAATGCAAGTCAAGTCCAATCACATTTTACACTTTAGTGTGCAGCTGCACTTGATTTGTCTTTCATCTTCTTTGGGCCCCACTGCTATATCCAAAGATGAAGGGTAGTCAGGTGCAGCAGCACACTCAAAGCCTCCAATGTGATTGCACCTGATCTGCCCTCTCGCCAAGGCCAAGTGGGCAACCCTTTTGGGGTCTCATCACGAGGACATTGATTTCCTGTTTTCCCTAGATTTTTTATTTGGAACTCACCATTTTCTCCCTACTCGACAATCACAAAATAGTGACATCAATTCTGTGTCAAAGGTAGATGAATCAATCGAGTTTTTAGCACAACAATTTTGCGTGACATTGGAGGGCAACAAGCAGTCTCAATTGCCACCTCCGCATGGAGATGAGCAAGGACTTCCTCAAGTCCTTGGTATAATTTCGTCATCTAACCTATTAAAAGGAATTAAATTATGGGACCATTGTTGTCAGGCAGCTTTTACTTTGTTGATGTTATCATTTATTGTTACCATTTCCTCAAATACGTAAGATATGATATGGTGACTGGTCGGTGGGGTAAACCGCATTTTTCACATGTAAAGATTTGGCTACTTGGCGTACAGAAAAACTTGAGGAGAATTTGTTGAGTAGCATGAAAAAGGTATCAAGTTTCAATTTTATGTACTCAAAGCAATGCAGTGACACTTTATAGAGTAGGAGAAGGTGGAAGAAGAAGATGGGGATGGTGTTACTTACCCCACACCAGGAGGAAAGGAGAAAGAGATGCACATTAGGTAGAACCACTCAGATTCGGTGAGATCCTCGGGCGACAAGGCGGCACAGGGCCTCCTTGATGGTTGGTTCGATTCACCGACCGAGAGCGACTCGTAAAGCTCTCTAAGTTGCTGGCTCCTTTGCAAGCACACCTCCTCAGTGCTCACCTCCATGGGCTGAAGTTGAACCGTCTTCCTTGTCTTGATTGCACCATTGTAGTATCCATCACACCAGACGAGCACCCTGATCACCAACACCAACACCACCAAGTTATGGATAAAAATGGCTAAATTCTCAATGGGAGGAGATTTGATAATAATGACGATGATCATGACAAGTTCGTTCTGTATCTAAAGGAGTATATAAAGCTTAGTTAGCTGACATGAATGCACTCGATTCGCGTTAAGCTGTTAAGGCAAATAATACCATGGCAGGGGCGACTTGTGAACATCACCAAGTTAATAAGACATCATAAGTTCGAAACCTATGGGTGACATTCCTTACAGCAAATTGGAAGCTGAGTGTACTCTCTGGTGGGCAGGAGGACCTCAACCGGAGGCCAGCCAATGTGAGATCGCTGATGGGGGAGATTTTCGTAAGGACTATCCCAAAGAAAAAAAACAAAAACAAATCAAAGTTGGGTATCTTTTAAGCACAAAGCTATGAGACCGAGGGCAACCTAAAAGGCACGGTGGGATCCACAAGGAAAAATGGGCTTTAAGCTCCACATAGAGAAGAAAAGTACAATTACAACCATAGAGTTTATACATGAATGTAATTAGAAAAAGTGCATTGCATTGGCAAGTCGTCATATTACTCATCACAACTAACCCTTTTCAAAGAAAAGAGGGAGCAAAATACAAAAGTGGAACAGCCTCTATCCTGAAAACCGAGCTGGGATATATCTAAATTTGACTTAGCTTCCAGATTTATCCATCCCTAAAAGGTCGCTACATGCCTACTTATATGAGTTTAAGAGAACACATGTATAGTAGCTAAGCTATCAATAAGCATCCCTACTTCTAAGTTTAAGAGAACACGTGTATAGTAGCTAAGCTATATCAAGAATAGATAATTTCTCACTCAACGGCAGGAAACCAGACAAGTTGCCAAATTGCTTATTTTTCATCAACAACCTTGTAAAACCAAAACCCTTTGAACTAAGGAAAACAATAAGAAACCTTTCTAAAATCAGTACTAACCGAGCTAATCCATAGTTGACATTTTATTTGAGAGAGAGAGAGAGAGCACCAAAATGAGATAAAATAAGCAATCGAGTTCTAAGATTTACGACATAGATCTAACGCTAGCAGCAATGCTATAGATTGGAACCACATTGAAAATAGAAAATCGTCTGCCATCTGCCGAATCACAGTAATCATAATGTAAAGGCTCCATCAACAGATAAATTGCTGCAAGCATCCTAACCACCAAAGCATAGAAGCCATAGAAAAGCAAGCCATCCAGAGCTAAAATCACCACAACCACCATCAGGATTCGTCATAGCTTAGACATATATGAATGAACAAGAAAACAAACCATGGATTTTTTTTTCCATGTGGAACGGAAAAACCACCCCCAGAATAAGAGACCGGGTCGCGCCGGTCAGTGCCTGCCAACCTACGGTCTCTTCTCCGGCGGCCTAAAACCCTGGTGCACCCCTTCGCTTGTCAGGTGACATAAAACGGTACTCACCCTTGCTGTGGGCACACTTGCCAAAAGACACTGTAAGTCCACTGGAGGCTTTGAACTGCCGCCTGCAGTTGCCGCTGTAACCTCGTCCCCGGCGAGGCTGGTTCGTTGACGGCCATGTGATCGAACCAAGCCCGAGTTCGACTGATGGTTGGCCGCTTTAATTTATGCACCTCCGGTGGGATGCAAGGATGGATGACAACAAACTGCCCTTAATGTCACTCTAAACTACAAAAGTACCATCCGTACCACAACTCACCAACGAGCCAAAATTTGAAGCGCCGGTTGGGATCTGTGCATCCACGGAGAACGGATACTTTGTTGGTAAATGAAATTTGCACATCTCTTGGTCGATTTTTGTTTTTTTAAAGGCAATCTGGGTTAGGTGGACTTCTACCAGTTATACAACGATACAATTGGGATTTGAACTTGCAACTTCCCAACACAAGGACACGTACAGTAGCTGCTCCTACCAGATAAGCTGAGCCCCCCCCCCCCCTTGGTTGATTTATAGGTGCTAAGAAATAGAAAAAAACAAAAAACAAAAAAGAAAGGTGCGTTCAAAAGAGTGCTGCTGTTGCAAACTTTTTGCTTGGACAGGGGGCAATTTTGTACACTGAGCTTTACTTGCGCACGTGTCATTCGCTTTTCGTGCGCAGCACTTACAGGGAGGTAAGCGATGGGTCATTGGGCTGCGGTGTAGGGCTTCCCTACAGATGAAATCAAGTTGGCTTCTGACTGGCTGGTCTACCTGCCGGTTCTTACCTGCTCGCCCACCCTCACGTGATGAGAGAGTCTTAGATAGCATACTGGTAGGTTTGAACCGTGCCGCTACCACCAATACAGACCAACCAATCATGATATCAAGTCGAAAATGATATTAGATGATGATGACTTACTGGAAATAGGGGTGGGCAACCAGCTGGCGGCCCCCGCAAAGCAGACCCGGCCTGTCATGGGCCGGGTTTGGGTCATGATTTTAAGCCTGGGCCTCTGGACCCGGTCTGTTATATACGTTGGCCAAGTTTGGGCCAGCCTGAGTTATTTATTAATTTTTAATAATATTTTTTTTAAATTAACTATTACACAGTAACTTGAATAACTATTATTATTTACTTAATTAATTGCACGAGAACTTGCTATTTATTAATTATTATTGTTTACCTAATTAGTTGCATGAAACTTGCTATTCTCTCGTTAACCCATAATTTCAGTGAATCATTTATACATTTTAGGATTAGGCCAGGCTGGGTCGGGTGGGACCTGTTTTACTTCACATTGGCTCAGGCCATGGGCTTCTCTTCAAATCCGAGCTCATTAAGAACCAGGCCAAAATCTAACCTGTTAGTAAACGGGTCAGGTCAGTTCGATCGGCCTGGTCTATTAGTGGGCCGGGTTGGCCAGATGCCCACCCCTACTTGGAAATGAGGTTCTCCCAACATGGCGAATCGGACCTAACCAACCTTCAAAATTGAATGTCTTAAATTACAGGTTTTTTTGTTTAGATGGGCCCATTTTGCAATTTTTTTTTTTCGGACAAGGTTCTGACTTGTGCCATTTTGCAAACCAGTCCTTGCCTTTCTCACCGTTGTTACAAACAAACCAGTAGTTTGACCATGGTCAAACAATGGACATGGTTAACTGGTCACCAAAATGCTCTTCATCGAATACTCGTTAGTGTATTAAGTTTTTGCAAACTAGTCCTTTAACTTATTTACATTTTGCAAGTCGGTATTCATGTAAGGACAGAACCGCCAATATGCCTGATCTTTAACAGTTCAGCTGTTAGCCCCAAGGACTGATTTGCAAAGGTTGATAAAAAGGCAGGCACTGATTTGCAAAATAGCATAAGGTAGGGACTGTTTTGTTAATTGGATATATGGCAAGGACCAATTTGCAAAAACCCTTAAATTACAACAATAACTAAAACAAGTATACTTGCACTAGGGACAGCAGTGCACTGCCCAGGCGGGTGCGGGGACAAGGTCTCCACCCCGACCCATCTCAAAATTTTGCCCTTCATCCTCACCTTCATCCTTGAATGAGTTTTGATTTTAACCTTCATTCATTCTTCGTTTTATGTCCTCTATCCGGTCCAAATGGAGCGAGGTGGGGTGGGGCAGGCTCCTGTTTCTTCGGTCCTTCCATTACTGTCGCCTTTAGCTGTTAAAGCTAAGAGATGAGAGAAATGAGAGCTCTAGCAAATAGGGATGGCAGTGGGGCGGGGCGGGGGACAAGGTCTCCACCCCCACCCCGCCTCAAGATTTTATCCTCCACCCCCGCCCCGCCTCCCTGGCGAGGATGGATTTTATCCTCCACCCTCGCCTTCATCCCCGTTTCATGTCCTCCATCCCCGGTTCAAACGGGGATGAGGCGGGGATATTGCGGGGAAAAGTGGTCGGGGCGGGGTTGGGTCTGGGATGAGGCGGGGATCGTGGCGGGGACGGGGCGGGGAAAAGTGCACGTCCATTCCCGCCTCCACCCCCGGACGGGGATGGATTTTAACCTTCGTCCCCGCCTCCATTCCCCGTTTCATACCCTTCATCCCCGGTCCAAACGGGGCGAGACAGGGCGGGACCCCGCTTTCCCCCGGTCCACTGCCATCCCTACTAGCAACTCCTTAAAGGAAGGAGAGAGGAGATTCGAGAAAGGGTTTTGTGTTATGATTAGGAATATATATACATATGATTTTATAATACGTATAAAAGTATAATAGTAATTTCCTTAACGAGAATCGAGGACAAGGCAGGGTGGGGGCAAGAGTATTTAACCTCCATCTCAGATCCATTTTTGGTTTCATGTCCTTCATCCCCGGCCCAAACGAAACAAGGCGGAGCCCATTTTCCCCGGATCCACTGCCACAATTCCCAATTGAACACTGGTGAATCAATACCATTTGGTAATGCTAAAGTCCATTAGTGTTGGATCTAATGAGGTGGCTGGATGGTTAAAGTTGCACTATCATGAGAATGGGTTTGGTCCAAAGTTCTTTGGATATGCCCCTCATCTTTTTGGATGAACACACTCAAAACTCCATTAAATCAAAGGTAGAAAACGGACATGGTTAGCGCTGGTAAACGATTAGAGCAGCTTGTGCCTCTTTCGTGAGCAGCTCGTTTAGCTTAAAACGAGTTGAGCCTGAAGACCAGTTGAGCAGCTATGAATGATACTTTATCTGCAAAGAAACGCGTCATCTCCCGCGCTGACAGGTCTCATCATTTAATCATCATTGATCTTCGTCCATTCCCGAGGCTTAATGGCATCTGCTTGTGGCACCACCAAATGCGTTGAGGGGAAATTGTGATATTTTTTCAAGGAGAATATGCACGAGGCTCCCATTGATGAGTTTCCCCCTTGCTCAAGATTTCATCTCCTAACATTGCTGCTCTTCTTGGGGTCCTACCTCCAGCCTCATCATGGCAACAATCAACCATCCTTCATTAGACTCTTGAAGCTGGGGGGCGTCACTACACTGTTGGTGAACCACTAATCAAACTTTTTCCAACATTTCAACCACTAGCCTGACTCTCATGCCCCCACTAACCTCTTAGACTTGGTGCCCCACCTCCCAATATTCTGACCATCATTGGTGCCCCCCACTTCCTCTTTGGGGGTCACTCTGTCTAAGAATGATTCTGTTAGTATCGAAAACAATCTTTGCTCTAGAGTCTCTGAATGACAATGTGAGGGTCAAAGTGGTGATAGGAAGAGCCCCCACTCTAACTAAACTAAAGAAGGAAATTTAATTCGGAGTTTGGCAATTCTTTCATCCGTTGTTTTAAACATGGTTTTAAAATCCAGGGACTCATCACGCTCGTCCTTGAGTGACTTGTGACTCAGCCTGGTCAACTCGGTGACTCGGCCGGGTCATGTTAAGTTTATATTTTATATATAAATATTGGTAATGATAAGGTGCTCCGGGTCTTAATCGGAGCTTCGGGTCCGAACCCGAATCTTAATTGGGTCTTCTTATTTGTCACCATACCCGGATCCTATAGGTTTTGGTTCGAGTCAGGTCCTGGTAAACCTGACCCGTTGATACCCCTACTCCCAACATTGATGCGTCCTTGGTGACTTTTTAATTGCGTTAGATCACAGCAGGAGTGTAATCATCCCATTTTAGCAACTCGCTCAATCAAAGACTTCAACAACTTTATCACGCAATAGACGCTCTATGACATCCTTTGAGGGTGTGTTTTGCTCATGGTCAAATAATAGATGTTCTCCCTGTCTACGAAACTGAACAAGGCCCTTGCTTCAATGGACTTCATTGATGCCTACCATAATCTCACTGCCTACACTTGCCAGCGGCCGGCTTCTCACCATGGGGCAATAATCATTGACTTTGGAAGAAAGCTAAAGTCCTTGGCCAAATTCAGATTTGAAAACTGGTGGATGAATATTTCATGCTTCAAGGAGTATGTCTCGAAATGTTATACATTCTCACGGAGGACGATTCTATGGATTCCGATGAGTTGGACATAAGGCATGACTCTAGAGGGAGGCATGCATTATGAGTAAGAGGGCACCCAATGTTGGAAGAGAAAAAGTCGTCTTTCCTGATCGGTTACACAAGGAAGCATGGGGTGGATGAGGGGTCAACAGTAAGAGAGGGAAAAAAGGCATTCCCTTCAGGTCGATGATGGGCGTGGAAGAGAGGCAATGAGAAAATACGTTTTCTCATAAAGCAAGAACAAGAACCAAGAACCAAGAACAAAACTTAGAAAAATCTTTGAATAAACTTTATGAAAAATTAACTTAAGTTACATTCATCAATTTATAGATTTACAAGAGGGTAAAAGTATAAGAATACACACAATTTCCACCCTAAAAAGGACTCTACATAGGCATCCCACTAGAGTCCCTACCTGAGTAGGACTTCAGGCTAG
This sequence comes from Nuphar pumila, assembly GCF_984573655.1. NCBI lineage: Eukaryota > Viridiplantae > Streptophyta > Magnoliopsida > Nymphaeales > Nymphaeaceae > Nuphar > Nuphar pumila. The sequence goes on along the minus strand of NC_143254.1, from coordinate 7,716,881 downwards.
GCAGGTTTCTCTGCTAGTCTTGGGAGAAAGGAAAACTCCCTCTACGTAGTCCCAGTTGGACGGGACAACAATTGGGCGGGTATTGCCTGATGTGGATCTGGTTGGTCAGACTTAGAGTGAGAAAGGATCCGTAACAAATCACATCTTTCAAACTCGTCTTGCCCTCAAGGTGAGAATTAAAAATTGGTTTAACAATCAATCATCTTTCTCCCCTCTTGGATCAAACACCAAGGTAGGTGTAGACACCCAGTTTTTCAAAAATGCCTAAAATACTAACATCTTTGAAAGAATCAAGTTGTAGGTTGGAGTTTACAAAGAGGACAACGTGAGAAAATTGAGAAAATCTATCGGACGACTAAAGTAGTTCAGTAGTCCATCGCATTTGGATGACCATCTCAGTTCGACCGTCCGACCCGGGATAGTTACTCTAGTTTAGCAGTCCCGCCGCCTTGTCTTTTCCGAACAACGAAACCTATTTAGATGTCCATCTCGAGACAGACAAACCATTTTAGTTGTGCAATCAGTTCGAGCAAATGAAATACATTTGCCTCATCTTCAACCACTTTTGCACATTTTTGAGAGAATATTCTCCTCGGATAAACTTTCTCCTAAGGACTCCTTATAATCTCTTATTCAGAAGGAGCACTGATCCATTTGGACAAGATTTAAACCCCAAAAGCCCCATGATCCTGATCAATTCTGAACACCTATAAATAGGGGCACACCCCTATGATTAGGAGAAAAAATGGAAGGCATCTCAGCGCTGACACTGAGAAGAACAAACACAAGACTGTCGCCACCCGCCTCTTTGATCTTCCTCACTTGCATAGCGGTTCTACCAGAACAACTGTGAAAGTGCTGCCAAATGGACGAAAAGAACTCTAAAGCTTAAAAATGGACCCCAAGTCTGAAAAGGTGCATTTACTCCCTTTCTTTCATTTTATTTGTTTATTTTATTTATTTAGTTAATTTTATTAGTTTAGAGCATATACTTACACACTTTTTTTTGGTTTGTTTATTTGCACCATTCGTTATGTGAGCTACGCTACAGAATCAAAATGTGTGCTTTGGCTTTACCTTCCCTTTGGTACAAGACTATCGAAGTTCGAACGATGTCCCCATATCTTTTAAAAAAGAATTTTTGCGATTTAAAAGGTAAGTCTCAAAATTTTGCATCAACAGTTTTTTGTGATCATGATACGACATTGTTTTTCTCTAAAAAACTATAGCTAGACCTGCATTTTGGTATATATATATATATATATATATATATATATATATATATATATATATATATATATATATATATTTTGCTCTGTTGGACGACTAAACCAGGTTTAGCCATTTGTTTTTTTATCCGACTAGGCACTTCGAGGGCCTATCTGCTTTCAACATTTTTACTGCTCTTAAAAATATTGATGCGTTGTTTGGATGGTTAAACTAGTTTAGCCATCTATCTTTTTTTTTTTTTTGCAGAATGGACATTTCGAGGACCTGTCTATATTCCTACATTTTAATTGCTCTTAAAAATATTGTTGTTCTTTTTGGACAACTAAACTAGTTTAACCGTCTATCTTGTTTTTTTTGCAAACTGGGCATTCTGAGGGCTTATCTGCATTCCTGCATTTTTATTGCTCTTAAAAATATTGTTGTTCTATTTGGATGGCTAAACCAGTTTAGCCATCCATCTTGTTTTTTTCGCAAACTGGACAGTCCGAGGGCTTGTCTGCATTCCTGTATTTTTCCTGCTTTCTATAATATTTTTTGTTCTGTTGGATGACTAAATTAGGTTTAGCCATCCAACCTGCTTTTACCAAAGAATTGGTCATCTGAGTCCCTGTCTGTGCATTGCCTGCTCAATGTCTACTCTATTGTCTCTGACAGGTTTGGCCATCCAGCCAGACTCTGTTCCTAACAGGTTGGTTGTCCAGCTTGACTTTGTTGTTGACAGATTTGGTCGTTCGACCAAAATATGCCTTTCTCCCCTTTTTTGTTTCTGCAGATTAGTCATTCAGGTCTTGCAGATCCTTTTTGCAGACTTGGTCATCTTAGCCCTGCAACCTCATTGTAGACTTAGTTGTTCAGACCTTGAAAGTTTTCTGTAGAGTGGGCCATCTAGATCCTGCAAACCTTTACTCTTTGGCCATCTAAGGCCTTTTTCTATTTTTATTGTCTGGCTACATTTGGCCGTTTGTAGATCCTCATATTTGCAGACTCTACCGTTCGCAGATCCTTGAATCTACAAGCTCTGCCATCTACTCATAGGTAGAGTCGTCCATAGACCCTTATGTTTGCAGCCTTTTTTGGCTTCTTTATTCATTAAATTTGCCTTGGCTTACGGATAGGTTGTTTTGCATTAGTTGCATGTATCCAATTTAAGGCTAAGTAAATCACATATTTTAGAAACCCTTGTTAGAGAAAGTACATGTTCACGTAGAAAATTAAAAAAAATAGAACCTACAGCAAGTTAGGGCTTTGTTTTGAAACATTGATTAATTCTATTGTGTTCCTCATTTTATTTCCTCCTTTCTTAGAAAAGAGTCACTCTCTTTTTATGAATTTCAAAAAAAATCTCTTGTCCTATCATTTGAATCTTCAGATCCTCCCACTAGTACCTTTTAGTTGTTAGCTGGGGTATATCGGTGGCAGTACTATCGGAGCCAAATTCTTCATACTAGTACCCTTTAGTTGTTAGCTGGGGTATATCGGTGTGGACCCAAAAGAGAGTCTTCAAACCCTAAAACTTGAAGAGACCTCACGAATAAAAACCTTTCTAGGGTACCCAAGTATTTTTTAAATCTCTCATTACTTGTTTAGGCATGTGTGAACAATTGTTTTGGGTATAATGCAAACAATCTCATAGGAACCACCTATGAAAAATCCTACCTATGGGATGTCACACCATATGATGCAAAACATCATATCCAATGAGGAACTGGATGAAAGGACCCACACAGACATTCTTGATGAATCTATGGATGACAAAAAAAGGGGAATGGCTCTGATATTTCTGAGTCCAACTCATGTCAGTTCTCTCATCGGTCTTGTAAAGTCCCTCATGCGGGTTACGAGGTGGGTAGTTTTGACACAGACAAGTCTACTAAAAGACGAATCTACAAGACCTCGTATTGTAAATCTAGGTCTGAAGAAAGACACCCCCATCAGTCTTGTTAAGTCCTTCATGCGAGTTACGAGATCGATAGTGCTAGCACAAATGAGTCTACCAAGAGACGAATCCCTAAGACCCCGCATTTTAAAACTCGGTCTAAGAAAAATGATGTGCTAGCCCAAGCTAAACTAAATATGAATAGGATGAAGGAACAAATGTGAGAGATACAAGAATAGTTGAGACAAGAACAAGTACAAGCAGAATGGAGAGCCCAAAGAGCCCATGAGTCAGAATAAGAAAAAACATGATCAGATAAAGAGAATAGAAGGTGGAACAAACAAACTTTGGAGCCATGAGAGAAATACAGTCAGTGGGGAGAGTCCTAAGTGTCTGACCTGGAGAGGCGAGTCTACAGGTCCAGGCTGACACGTCGAGTCCAAACCATGTCGTTCGAATCAAACAGAAAGATCAAGTCCTTGAAAGACATAGTCCATAACTTAACATCCAAAATGAGATATATGGACATGGACATGAGAGAATACTCAATGGACGACTTCTTGCCTATGAGATGTGACAACTACGATGACACCCCTCCCAAGTTCTTAAAGTTCAGCGAGAAAGAGGACCCAAGGACTCATCTATCCTTGTTCATGGGAAGCATGACCAAATATCAACATAAAGATAGGAGGCTAATCAATTGGTTCCTCTGACTTTTCAATGGAGAGGCAGTAAAATGGTTTGTTACCCAGAACCTCTAAAACATAAGAAAATTCAAGCAAATAATCAATCTATTCATGAAGAGGTTCAGGTTTAATGTGAAGGCCATTTCTACCATAAGTCAGCTTTACGATTTCAAATAGGAGGAAGGTGCCCATAAATTTATAAACCAGTGGCGCTCTATGACTAGTAGGATGAAAGAGCTTATCACGGATTCCCATGCATTGGCCATCCTGATGGATAACTTCTCTCAACCTTTACGGAGCCTCATCAGCATGAGTCAGGTTGACACATATGCCTAACTCATAAAGAAGACCATCACCTTTGAGGCAGGCATAAAGAGAGGAGTGTACGACAAGTTCCTGAAGATTAATAAAGAAAATAACATATATAGGAAATTAGATCCTTCCAAGGGCCAGGTCAATGCTGTAAGGACCTCAGGACAAAACTCCGGCAAGAAGGGACAGAAGGCGGGTAACCAGAAGGCCTCTAAGAAGCAGAACGAGAATGAATATAGGAACAATCCTAAGTGGACCAAGGATTGAACATTTGCCAAGTTCGAGTAGTCTCAGTCACAAGTCATGAATTTGCTACTACAAGATGAACTACTCAAGCTACCCGAGGTGTCTAACCCTCCCTAGACTAAAGGGAATGACTAAGCTAAGTATTGTCGATATCACAGAGCTGTGGGGCATGACACCGAGGATTGCTTCATCCAGAAGCACATCATTCCAAACCATACAGACAGTGGGAAACTGCTTTTGAATGTGGAACAACTAGAGACCAATAACAACGATCATACCACAGTGGTTCAGGCATGTGAAGCGATTGAGAACTATTTTTCAGAGAACAGTATGGAGCAAGGGCCCTCTGCCAGCACAATGGTATGTATTTCGCGAACCATCATCTGCAGTAATTGCTTTTGTTCGATGCCTTTGACATTCCAAGTTTTCTATCAAAGAGGACAGAGGGTCCAAGGATGAGGAGTTTTATGAGAGAAATAGAAAGCCAGTCAGGTAAATATGGTTGATCTGGATCCACCAGTCAACAATCATAGTGAGGTTCCTCTTCTAGCATCCTAGCATCGAATGACCATTACAAAAAAGGGTGGCCTTCCTGTATGGTCTCAACATTCCAAACCCAAGAGACAAGCTGACACACTGAACTGTCTAAGAAGAAATAACCCCATCAACAAGTTAAGTCGCAAGTGGGACATCATCCAATTTGGGCTAAGTGTCAATTAAAAACCTTTCCAAAATGTCAAAGGTCATTCCCGCTACACTAAGAAGGAGAATCCAAGGTCTCAAATACCAATGGCTCAAGCCGAAAGCCAAAAGAGAAAAGGTCATGTGGGTCCAGAAGGACCATCTCACAAGAGGGAACTCGATGAAAGGATCAGACACATCAGATATCATGGGATGGATCCCCCCCCCTCCCCCTCCCCCTCCCACAAAGGCTCAACTTGAAACAAAAGAATTTCCAAGGTAGTCTGGATTCTGTTGTCTCTCCTTCAGAAAAGAGTCACCATAAAAGGACAACCATATGTCAGGGCAGAGCCACCATGGTCTGGCAAAAGAAAGATCTTCAACACAAATCACCATCCCCCGACCCCAGGTGAGACACCAAGACCTGAACTTTGTAAATAGTTTTTATAAAATCCAAAAAAAATTGAAAATAACCAAAAAATCCCAAAAAATAGAAAATTTTCAAAATCCAAAAAAAAATATTATTAAAAAAATTTGAGAAAAGCCAAGAAAATTCAAAAGTATTTTCTTCTCTTGGGGTCCACGCTATCCTCTTCGTTGCAGGAGCATACTATTCCTCTCGACGAGACTATGAAAGCTTTTGTCAAGTTCTTGTTTATTTTCATACCATTTCTAATGATGCATTTCTGTCAAAATCATATGGGGGCAAGTCAAAGAAGTCTGAACCTATCTAGAACTTAGAGATAGGGTATCAAAAAGATATTTCAAAGTTCAAACCTCTTAGACAAGAAGGAGCATCTGGCATCAAAGCATCCAAACATCTAATCTCAAACTAGCTCGACCTCATTTGATGAGACCTAAATGGTATTAAAAGCTCGATATACCTCTAGACATTGACTTGACTTCGTTTGGAGGGACCCATAATGGTCTCTACATCCTAGTTATCCTGAACACTGGCCCAACCTTGTTTGATAGGACTACAAACAATCTTGACACTTCAATCATCATTGAACTGAACTAACCTCATTCGGCAAGACCCACAACAATCATGGCAGTCCCGTTCACCTTGACTCTTATAGTTATAGGAAGAGGATAAAACTCCATCATGATGCTAAGTATATCATTGCATTAGTCATTGAAGGTTAGGGACCTTCCCCCAAGATGGATCCAACTCTCTTCATAAGAGTGCCAATTTCTAGTAAATCAATCATGTTGAATACATGTGTAAGGTCAAAATTTTGAAAAACACCAACAAATTTCTTAGTGGGTAGGATTGGTAAGTTTCCTATCTAGTAGGTTTTCATTTCTCTCTGTATATATAGAAAAACAGTTGTTAAATGGTTATTTTTTTCGCTGTTTCCATGCCATAAATGTGTTGGTCATGGTCGATTTATGAGGAACCCACACCTGGGTCATGTGTTTTTGATGAAAAATAAATGATATTTGGAGCTTCAAAAATTTACAAATATTTGAAATCGTTGATTTTTTTATCCTTATAAAAACTCACCCATGTGTCAGAATCGAGCACTTCAAGAGCTCATCCCTATAAAATCAAGGACATAGATCACATCCCTACGGTTAGAATATAAAAATAAAACAAAAAAACTCTAAAAAAATCATTTAGCACCTATCATTTCGGACTTACCTATTACTCTTTATATATATATATATGTGGGTTAATCTACCATTAAAAGTTTAATGTTAGACTGATTCAATCATTAAAATAACCAAAATAACCTTAAAACAATGGCACTTTTGAAAAATTATTAAATCTTTTAATGGGTTAAAACAGTAAAATCTGCTCAGCTGAAAAAGAGTCTTTTAAGGGCTTCTTTTTTTTGCATTCCCCGTACAAAACCTCTTATGGAGGGAAGCAGATCAGGTCATGAACATGAGCCTTTTTGCTCATGCTGACATCGTGGCCATCCGATTTGCATTTTAAAAAGTTCAAAAGTCAACAAAACCACGTGGCATTCATCCAAAATGCAAACAGACGGCCAAGATGCCCGCATGAGAAAAAACGCTCATGTTCAGCATGACCTGATCTGCTTCCCTAACGGAGGCATTAGTTAACCGAGGAAGAAAATAAAAATTAATAATAAAGAAAATACAAGAAACCAAAAAAAACGGTTCACTTTCTTTTTCATCTCATCTCTTTCCTTTGGCTCTTTCCCTCTTTCCCAGCCTCTTTCCTTTCCTTCTCCCACGGCCCCTCAGCCCCACCCTTGTCCTCCTCACTCCCACCGGCCCCACAGCTTCCACTGTTCGGTCCTCCCCACAGCCCCACCATCGTATAGCCTCACTCATCATCAGAGGAGCCCTCCTCTACCTCACATCACAGATTAATCTACTATATAAGGTCCTCCCTCATTACCGTGAGTTTTTTTATTCTTATTTTTCAATAAAAATTTTGGTTTTTTCTTGAATTTTGTTTTTTTTAAGCGTGGTAATCTAATAGAAGGCACATGCTAGAAGAAAAAACCACTGTTAGAGGACTAACTCTATAAGAATGCAATAGCAGGTTTGGTGTTTTTTTCTAGAGCTATAGGCCAGACAGACAACAAAAAGCAAAACATACGCATCTTTAGCCAACCCTTCCCTCTCTTGATGCCAAAAAGCAAAACAACAAAACCTGTGACTGATACAAAAGTATAAAATTTAAAAAAAAAAACCATCAAAATTTTGTTTATGTTTATTAACTTATATGGTTAATACTAAAAATTTTAATCACAAGTACCTACCCAAAAGAACACCATGCTTAACTTCAGAGCTTGCAGTCACAGAATTCAGCATGTTTACAAGTTACAATTTCTTGATCTTTGTATCATTTTTTTTTTGTAAAGGAGATAAAAATAAAATGTTAAAATAATTCTAAAATTGGTGATTGAAGTTGCGCTATATGGACATGGCAGTTTTTTTCACTGGACAATTTCTTGAATCATGATTTACTTGTCCACAAGATGGTACCTTTTGGTTGTCTTTTGGTGGTCGAGCGAATAGGTATTTGAACAAAATCCATAACCTTCGTTAGTTCTTTATGAATCAAATCATAGCATGGACTACACTTATTGAATTCACTAATAATGTTTGAAGCAAAGCAATGTACTCCAGTTGTTTAGTTTGTGGGTTGCTTTCACTCAAAGTAATTGAACTCCTTATGGATTAAGGAGACATCACGATACTCCTTTTTAATAAATATTGCTTGGGAATTGAAAAACAATTAGATTGTCCAAGCACACCCAGATCATGTCTACCCAGAATCCCAAAAAATTCAAATTCTTGACAACTACATCTAATATATTCTTTATTATCCCAATTCTCAACAACATGCTCTCTATTATTGTTGCTCTCGGGATGCCTCACATGGTAAGTGTCATTAACAATTCTTACTACAATATATTCAAAACATACCACATACTAAAGGCATATGGTGAGAGAAAAGCTGATGCATGGATCTCGATGGGTGTGCCAGTTCTGATGTTGACATTGTAATAGTTTTCTTGCATACTAACACCTGCAAGTAATGGACATGATGAGTTTGGTATATAGCCATGTAATATGAAAAAAAAAAACCTCAAAACTATGCAATCTGAAAAGAAAATTAAAAAATTAAATTATTTGACTGTTTTTACTTGCTCCATAAATTCTTTTAGATGTGTTTGACAACTCATGAACCACTTGATGTAAGAATTTATTGACTCTAATCGCCCAGTTGTCATTCCAGCTAAAAAGTAACCTTAAGTAGGGTAATGCCATTTTTCACGTACTGAATAAAGTTCAGAAATGTGATCATTAAACTCCAAATTGTAGTTCTTAACCATCGCAAACCATCCATTTTCAAAACCATCTTTACTCTCTAAATTGTGAAGTCTATAAAATTCTTGCTTCCAATTATTGAACTTTCCTCCAAGCAAGCCACCCAACTTGATAACTTTGAAGATATTTGCCAAATGCAATATGCATGTTTTGTATTTGGCATTACATATGTGATAGCCACCGTAAGAGCTAAATCTTGGCCAGTTAGGATAGTTTGCGGATATTTTTCATTTCATGAGCACCAAAAAGGTCTGCAACAAAAAAAAATCATGCCAAAGTTAAAATTAATCTTTACCAATGTAGCCAATTAATAATGATAAAACTCAGTATATGTAATCATACATGGAATGCCCAAGAAAACGAACATATCCTCTCATCTCTTGAAGGAGCACACAACAAAAAAAAATGGCACCACCATGATTATTGACTCTCACCCATATTCAAAGTGGCATATTGTATGCATTCAAACGGTATGTGGTGTCGAAAACAACTACATCACCAAATAAATCATATGCCTGAACACTCGTTCCACATGATCAAACAAGATACTGTAACCTATTATGGTCATCTAACTTAAACTCACACAAAATCAGAACCAGATTGCTTCAAGTTGTATACCTTGAGAAGTTCCATTGCATCATTTTCATAATCAGTTTTCTTAGCTGACATCCTTCTCTATGAATGGCAGTTGGCCGACTTTGAACCCTTTCTCTAATTCAAGAACTCTCATAACTTGGTAAACATTTAAGCCTGCCTTGGTAAGCAATAAGATGCGATCTTTATCAAATTCTGGAATTTTACAGTATTCTGGGAGAAAGCTTACTTAATTTGGCTGAAGCAACACATGATTATGAATATTAGAAAAATGAACAATTATCCAATATGACACCCCTGTACTTGTATATTTTGTAATTGCCAAACTTGCAATACACATACAACGAATAGACCTTTGTCTTCGTTGAATGTTGTCAGAATCAACATTTTTGAAAGATGTCCAGCACGATGGCAGACAAAACACATATGACATATTGCATTGGTATCATCCTTTACTGTTTTTTGACGTCGAATAGAGAACCCATTATGTTGTACAAAGGTTGAATAGAAATCATATGCATCTTGATCACTGTTAAAGACTTGTCCTACATATGGAACAATTTCTATCATTGGATGACAAGGATGACGAGTCTGGCAAGGGAGCAGCATAATTGTCACTTGTTAGGTCCATGTTAAATTGATTTTTTTAAACCTGCAAGTTAGAAAAAGTAAAACAAGGTGAATTACTTGAATAATCACTTGATTATCATTGTTTAAGATTTACTTGAAAGAAACTAAACAGCTCTTTGTTTAGGTTTACTTAAGGGGCCTTTTATGGGTGACTTGCTTAACTGAATCGAAGGAAAAAAAAAATCTGGCATAGCAGAGACGTATTTCATCTAGCATGTGTCCTCTATTAGATGACCAAGAAGAAGATGAGTTTGTATATCTGAAACAGAAGAAAAAAGTAATCAAGAAAAAACATCTAGCATACGTCTTCTTAACTGCCTTATTTCACCTGATATAACAGCATACCAAGACTTCACCTGATATGGAATCCCTAATTCAGGTGTAATGGGATCGCAAAAAACAAAAAATGCTTCCCCAGCCATCTCCTTGCCTAACACCTGTCCAAATTCAACCAAGAACCACTCAAGATTTTGTTGTGGCCACATCTGAACCGGAAAGGTGGCACTCAAGGAGTCGGAACAGTCCATTTTTTGTGCAATCACAGAAAAAGACAGCAGTTGATTTTTTAAAGCACCTCAAAATGGTGCTCTAACCATACAAAGAAATCAAGAAATTCTGTTTTTTCTCAAACGTCAAGCGTGCTAGTTGGTCCTCTAACAGTGAACCATACAAAGAAATCAAGACAAAACGTCAAGCATGCTATTGCAATCAAGAAATTCTGTTTTTAAAAAACGTCAAGCATGCTAGTTGGTCCTCTAGCAGTGACTTATTTCCTCTATCATGCATATTCTATTAGATGACCACATTTGAGAAAAAACAGAATCCAAGAAAAAACCATACATTTTATTGAAAAATAAGAATTAAAAAAAAAACACTAAAAAAATTCACCGTGGTGAGGGAGGACCCTATATAGTAGATTGATCTGTGATGTGGTGTTAAGGAAGGCTCTATATGACGTGGGGAGCAGGAAGCATTGGTGGGAATGAGGAGGAGGACCCAAGGGTGGGGTTGTGGGGGCCATGGGAGCAGGAGGAGGAACAGGGATGGCAGTGGACCGGTGCGGGGGACAAGGTTTTCATTCCCGCTCCGTCTCAAAATAGTGACTTCCATCCCCATGACAGGGGACTTTGGACCTTCACCTCCGCTCCGTCTCAAATTTATCATCCCCGTTTTCATTCCTGCCCTCGTCCCTGTTCTGAACGGTCGAGATGGCCAAGTTGTCAGGCAGAGTAGCAGAGAGCCTTGAAAAATGATCGAAAGGGTCGACCGCAACGATCGAAAGAAGGAGAAAATGGGTTATTTTAGGCTTTAGGATTAGAAATTTAGTATTAATAAAAATTATATATATATATATATATATATATATATATATATATATATATATATATATATATATATATATATATATATATATATATATATATATATATATATATATGATCACAAGGAACCCTCCCGAAGCAAGAGACCCCAGGTAGGGCTCCACAACCACCCAGACTTACGCAGCCCACCTATGAAAGCTAAGGATGCACCCGTGTGCCAGCGGGGCTTGATCCAGCATCCTTCATCTCAACACCTTCACGAACAAAATGATAAAAGCTATGCTTTTATATATTAAATATTTGACAAGTACTTATCATTGTGTCCTACTTTATGCAACAATCACATATTCATGCCTTCACTCCATGTTGTATCTGTATCCATGTGAACTGTGGAAATGATTCAACAAATGAATAAGATTCCTTAGGGAAGACAAAACGTAGGAAATAGACCTTAGTTTTTGTCACGTTTACAAATCATTGGTGATACTCTGAAAATAATTTGATATTTTCAAAAGCAGAGAAAATCCCCAAAAAAAATCATGATATTTTATTTACATATTGATATTTTCATAATATCACGGTTATGCTACAATATTATCTTGATTTTGATAGTTTGTTAGTTTTTATTATTTTTTTGTCTTTTCTTTATATTTTATAATTTATAAATTTAACGTACGTTTATTTTTTGAGATTTTTACTAAAATTTAATGTATTTTCCCCTGCTGTGAACATAGTGATACTGATACCTGTGGCATTCGTTTTAGTGCTGTAAATAGGTTGGTTGTATGCACTATTAACTGCATACCAAGTTGGGATGCAAACAGATCAGATCAGGAACATCTAAATGCATGGGGTCAGATCCTGATTGGGGCCGGAAGAGCCAAAAATCACAAAACCTTCATCCTGACCCATTTGCATCCTTAATACCAAGAGAGAGATATAGGATCCGATACCGAAGCTTGGCGGGTGTGGAACTGTGGATCCAAAACGCAATAATAATAAGTACGGTGTCGGTCTATCTGGATCTTACTTTCAATAGTTAGAAAATGGGAACACAGATTTCATTCACATGTATTGACCTGGATCTGATCAAACCTCATCCACCTGGTCCAAAACGAATTTGTTTTTTGATGTGTTCCTTCCTCATAGGCGGTACTAAGTTCAGTCAAGTGTTTGACTGTACAACTTTGATTTCTATATGGGTCAACCTGGTTCCATATTCAAGGTCATGGGTCCCAAAATCTGGCTCTCGCCCAACCTGATTCTCTAAGGAGATGGACCAAGGCCCAGAGGAGTTCAGGACATGACAAGAAAATGTGCCCAAGCTTCTACTCTTCTTATCTAGTTAATTAGACCAACTGGTACAATGTCTTGCTAGGGCTGGAAAACAAGCTGATCCGCTCTTGGCTCGACTCATGGCTCGGCTCATGAAGAGGTTATTCGAGCTTGTAAAATAGGCCTAGCAAGCTGAATATGAACATTAGGTACTTGGCTTGGCTCCACTTGTATAAGTTCTTTAAGTGGTAATTAGAAACATATTTTGTCATAAAATATAAGAAAGAATATATGATTGAACTATTTGCTTTGTAAAAAATAAGTTTAGAGGTAAAATCTTATTGACTCTGAAACAACCACACCGCGGTGGTATCTCATGTGGTAAGTTGAAGGCCCAGGTTCGAATCCCTCTACCACATGGGGCTTAAGAGATCTCTGGTAGGGGTCTGCCTAACCCCAGCTTGCCTTTTTTAAAAAAAAACTCTGAAACAATGTTTTTTTTTTTTTTTTAATTCTATTTGTTTCAGCTCTAAAATAATGTATCTTTTCTGTAAACAATCCAGCTCCAACTCAACTCGTTATTTGCTCTAAGCCACAAAGCTTGAACATTCAAGCTTGGCTTTTTCGGCTCGTTTTACCAGCCCTGTGTCCCCCAAGCAAATTTGTTGCAGAAAATAAAGGAAGTGTTTGCAATATATGCATCATCGCTGCATGTTGGGCCAGCAGCAACCTGCCTGACAGCCGTCCATCTCGACATTTCTCGCGATGAGTGGTTTCCTTCTCGAGCAATGTTGAGATGGATACTCAGCAGTAATGGAGCTGCATGTTAAGTATGCAGTGCCGCTGCATAGAAAATGATCTATAACAGAATTTCCCTACACTCCGCCTGCATATAAGAATGAATGGTAAGTAGGGGTGTCAACCGGTCCGGTTTACCTGGATCCAATCCCTACCAAACCCTATAGGGTCCGGGTATGGTGATAAATAAAAGGACCCAGGTCCAGACCCGAAGGTCCGATTAATACATGGACTCGGGTATAGTTAGTGAAATTTTATACCAGACCCGAGCCTCACCCGAGTTTCGATTAAGACCCATAATTTTCAATGTAAAAATGATAAAAAATATAATTTTACCCGGTATGGCCTGAGTCTGGTTCATGTAGTTCATATAGGGTTTGGGTATGGCTTCTCTTATGATGGGTCTGATTAGACCCGGGTCCAGACCCGATACCATACCTGAAAATCAGTGCCAGGTCTGGTTCTACCTGGGTCCAAACCAAACCCGAACCGTTGACAACCCTAATAGTAAGATATGAAAAAAAATCGTATATGCAAATTTTTAGTCCGACACAGCCAACCATGCGCACACGTCACACACAAGGGATAAGATTTGCTACTGTCAACTGTACCATACCCTCTAGTAGAAAATGGTTCATGCCTACAGATATTTTCAGTATGGTTCCTTTGTTAGGAGTCGCAATTCAATGTAAAAATACGACCTTTTGAATGGTCTACATTTTGATCGGTCTGCGGATTTTTTGAGCTCTTGAAAAAACTGATTACACAATGCAATCGCATGTTCAAAATACACATTTAATAATTAAACCATGTAGAACAAGCTTGATATGAAAAATAATGAAAAAATGTTAAAAAGCTTGTGGTTTTAACACACACACACACCTATTTGGATTATTTTAAAAACGTATCCAGACATGAATCACTAACTAAATATGTGTTTTCACCAAATAAACTATGGAGATCACATTTGCAGGGTTTGGTTCACAGACAAAACATATAATGAAAGATGAGAAAATAAATATGTTCTTTCCTTCAAAAAAAAAAAAGAAAATAAATATGTTCCATCTCAGTTCATGCCTTTGTTAGGACAGACAACTCAAATTGTAGACTGAGATAGTTGGTGGCCTTATACATGAAACAATCTGACTGACATGCTGGTCGACCACAATCAGATATAGGACAAGGCTTTACATATTAGATCATTTTTTTTTTATGAAAAAATACGATTTTATGACCCATGAAAGTACCACATATTATAGGCTGTTGATTTTTGAAGCATTATAAAAATCTGCCTACTTGTCATAATTGGATGATTCAAGAGCTTATTCCAACTAAGTAAAACATGTACATCACATGTGTAAGGTTAGTTTTATGAAGAAAAAAAAATATTTGTTTGTACCTCATGTTGCCATTACTAAATGTTACCCTTTGATAATGGCAACATGGAAAAGTGGTAGCTGCCTACCATGTTTCTGGCCTACTGTCAGCCTACTACGATCCAAATATGTGTTTTTGGGTTAATTTGCTAGAAAATGATATTTGGATCATTTTTTTGATAAAATGATGTGATCTTTTAACAGACAGCCTTTCAAAAGCCTGTTAAACAGTAGGCAGCTACCACCCACTTTTATATATATATATATATATATATATATATATATATATATATAGAGAGAGAGAGAGAGAGAGAGAGAGAGAGAGAAACTTTTGGGTAAAAAACAAGCAGGTGAAACAGTCTAAAAGGTTTTTTATATTTTATAATTTATTTGTTTGCATATATAGGCCTATAGATGCCATCCACATGTTTGGTTTAATAGAAACTGACCCTTAAAATATATTTTTTCTATGTGTATGTCAGATTATTGAAAAATCAAGCACCAACAAATATTGAATTTTCAATAAAAAAAAAGAAATATATTTTACATAAAAAAGAATGCAATACAAGATCTAGTTCCTACTATTTTGACCATGTCATGCGGACAGATTTGGTGGAAATACCCTCCCACTATGAGTTTCAAGATTCAACTAAGGGGTTCGTTACCCTATAACCATGTCACAATGATACATCGACGCGAGGTTCGACTTACAAGTTCAAAAATTTTCTGGGAAATATAAAGGACACGAAATCCTTTTAAAATTTTAACCATCAAAATATTTTTTTAGTAAAAATACATTTTTTTTATTAAATAAGATTAAAAAACATTAAAATTTATGAAAACACCTAACCATCAAATTTTCAAACCCTTATAAAAACCAGCTCACATGTCATAATTGGACGATCGAAAAAGCTTATTTCTACTAACAAACCATGTAAATCACATATGTCAGGTCAGACACCCAAGAGAAAGAGTGAAATTCGAAAAATCAAGACTGCCTCCTACCCTTAGGAGGAACAAATCACTGTCCGCTAGCTGTTTACAGAATAGCAAACACGTCTTGGCAGGCCCATGTGAGCCACAAAGGATGCTTTCACCAACAGGCGTAGGGACATATTGGGGGCATCACATGCCTTGTCTTGGCCTATGGTTCTTTCAGCGGTCAAAAACTGTGTTCATTGTTTGTTACCATCCACAATGTACTGCACATTGTACTGTAATGTGTAATTACAACCTCCAAATAGTGTAATAGTGTATATTACTATCCTCGACATAACAAAAAAGTATTATCCAAGTACAAGTTTGAAAGATTATATTCCATAGGTATCTCCCAACCTGGTTAACATAGACAACCACAACACCACAAAGATAGCCATTTGCTGATGGCAAATAATTCTGTTCACATATATAAACCCTTTCTGTTTTGGTCATTGGGTGGATATGTATTTCATGATATATATGGTCGAAGTTCGAATCTGGATAGTTCTTACTCTTACAACAAATTAACTCAGTTCCAACTGGTAATTACATGTACCCTGTGCAAATATTTGTATAGAAAATATACATCAAAAAATTTACGGTTGATCTAACAGCTTGCCACGATATAGTTTTGATCAATGTTGTCAGTATCGGTATAGGCCCTGAATCGTTTGGCCACTGATTCAGCTGTATCGCCGATACTCAAGTGAATCGTTCTGTTTTGGGCTAAAAAATATTGTGTGTCAATCATAACGTAACACACCTGTTAAAACTATTAAAATGATATAAAAATTTAATTTTTAGTATTTTTTACATTTATTAAAAAATAGACGATTCAGGGGTGAAGCGTATCGATTTTCTGCAGATACGCCCCGATACTGATAACATTGGTTTTGATGAGATATAGTATCATAGAGCATACTATCCATTCACTAGATATCACCGATGCCATCCAATGAAAAACGTTGATCCCCTAGGTGTTAACGTAACCAACATGGTTTATTTAATATTAAGCTTGTTTTAAAGAGAATCGTTTTGAATCAACTTTTTCTGCCGAGACGTTTTGGTGCAATTTTCACAATCGGTTTCTTTCAAGAATAGCAAGCTAACTAAATATTCAAACCACTTAGCCAAAAGCAAGACATTTCTAACCTAACCATCGTGATTGCATTCATAGGATCCAATCAAGGAGAATCTTTAAATTGATGGGTTTATCCGCTTGTGTTTTTCTTTCTTTTTTTCCTTTTTTTTTCTTTGATTGGCAAGCAGGGTTGATAATATGTACTACAACGACAAAATATCAACTAGTTTCATGCGTGTGTGAGAGAAGGTTCTTGCAAAAACCTAGAAAGGCCATAAGGGTGTCTTTCATTTGTTGGAACCATGAAGGGGGACTTCAATGTGTAATGTTTTTTTGACACTCCTTGCATTCCTAAACTATACACAATAGACTCCTCTTGTATTTTAGGCCACCCCAACAATACCTATTAATATTGTGCTTAGAGTCTGTTTTTGATTTTGTTGAGTCTGATGTAAGCTACTCGGTTCAGATGAATCAATACCCCAAAGGGGCAGCCCATATGCTTGAACTGTAATAGCCCTCGGGCAAAATTGTGAATGAATTAAATGTGTTGAGCTTTCTTTTGTTCACCCTCGTTGTGATTGCTTCTTGTGATTGCAATTCTTCTCCCTCTATTCTCTCTTGCTCTTTTGCACTCTGATTACAAGCTTTCGCAACTAGCAAGCGAGCTGACAAGTAGGCTTGCGGCGGTAAGGATGGATCGTCACGCCGCACTGGCCCATTGAAAAAAATCGACCCGTGACAAGTGGTACCAAAGCTTGTTCTCATGCTGAGGAAGAGACTCTGAAGTCGGTGTCGACAGACACACCGACAAACTGCGATTTGTGAGCAAGACATCGTGGCGTCTTATCAAAATCTGTGCAACACCAAAGGCAAGGCAGTTGCCGAAGCTGAGGAGATGGGTTCAGCTCGGGGTCAAGAAGAGATGAATACAATTGTCAACAAGCTGGTGGAAGATGTGACTTCACACGAGGAAGTTTCACGCGCAGTTGAATCATTCAATGGACTGGATGATATGGTGGCGAACCTGTAAGAGCAGGTGAACTTACAAATGGGGCAGATCACTTCGTTGACGACAACAGTGGCTGACTTGCAGACTGAAGTAGGGGAGCTTTAGTTGAAAAATCGCACATTGCAGCGATCAGTGACCATAAATGGCAAAAATGGTGAGAAGCCATCAAGGATTGGTCAAGACCCACAAAGTTCAATGGTTCTCGAGACAACAAGGCCATTAAGAACTTTTTGTTTCAAGTAGAAGACTACTTGGATATTCAAAATGTGATGCTTGAAGATTTCTGGATTAAGGCTGCAGCAACATTATTGGATGGGGATGCTATCGTTTGGTGGAGGTGAAAGCGCAATGACATGGAGAGGGGTCAATGTGTGATAGACACCTTTGACGACTTCAAAATAGAGTTACACAACTACTTTATGCCAAGGAATGCGCAGAGGCAAGCATATCGGATGGTTCATGAGCTTAAACATACAGGTTTGTTGAAAGACTATGTCTGAACGTTCTAGAAGCTTATACTGGAGTTGCCTAACATGCTAGAAGAGGATAAGCTCAACTGGTTCATTGTGGGACTTCAGTCATGGGCACAGTCTGAAGTGAAAAGGAGCAACCCCCGTATTTTGGAAGATGCATATGTGGTGGCCGAGCGCTTAGTTGACACTCAGCGCAAGCCTTTCACCCCATCAATCAAAGTCGGGAAGAAGCCTGACCATGGAAGAAAGAAGGATGAGTGGTGCGATAACAAAGGTGAGGCATCGACACGCCATCAATCCGACAAAAAACAGAACTACATAAAGTGTAACAACAATAACAAGGGTACAGTTATGACATGTTGGTTCTGTAGCGATAGGCATATCACCATACAGTGCCCCAAGCGCCTCGTAAAAGATGACGAGCAAGTCAATGCAACGCAGAAAGAATACAGTGATACTGAATGCAGTGACACTGAGACCATACAACCGCGGATGGGAGCCATGTGATTGGTCAACACAGCTAGAAGTTGCACAGTTGAGAACTGACAAGTTAGCAAAGAATTGATGTATCTCAAAGTCATTATGAATGAAAAGTCTACTTCAGTTATGGTAGACTCTGAGGCCACGCACAACTTTATCTCACGAGAAGAGGTAGAGCGGTTAGGCTTGAAGCCCGGGCCAAAGCAAAGGACTATCAAAATGGTAAACTATGAAACCAAGTCCATCCTTGGTGAAGCAAGAGATGTGGTTATCCAAGTGGGGAGTTGGGCTGGCAAAGTCAACTTCATTGTGGTGCCCCTAAACGATTTCAAGATGATTCTGGGTATGAAGTTTCTGCGAAGCCAAAATGTTATGATGCTACCAAAGTTTAACACATTGACAATTATAAGGTCAAACATGTCTCACACAATACAGTGTCTTACGCAGAAAGGCAAGTCTTCAGTGTCATCGACGATGCAGCTGAAAAAAGGGTGTCAAGCATGGGGAGCAGACATTCTTAGTTGTTGTGCATACAGAAGAAGGGAAGGTAGAAGCAGCAGTGTTGCCGACCCTAGCCCCACTATTGGAGGAGTTTCGGGGGGTGATGCCTCCGAAATTTCCAAAGCATCTTCCACCAAGACGTGAGGTTGACTATAAGATTAAGTTGACTTTAAGAGCGAAGCCTCCCTCAATGGTTTCATACCGTATGGGGCCAACTGAGTTGAAGGAGATGCACAGGCAGTTAGACGAGATATTTGATGCAGGCATAGTTCATCCATCGAAAGCCCCATTTGGCGCTCCGATTCTTTTTCAGATGAAACATAACGGCTCTAAACGGTTATGTGTAGATTATCGTGCTTTGAACAAGGTCACGGTGAAGAACAAGTACCCATTGCCATTGATAGCAGACTTGTTCGATCAGCTAGGCAGTGTCTGTATCTTTTTCAAGTTAGATCTGCGATCGGGTTACTGGTAGGTGAGGATTGCTGAAGATGATGAGTTGAAGATAACTTGTGTCACTCGTTATGACGCTTACGAATTCTTAGTAATGTCATTCGGGTTGACAAATGCTCCAGCCACATTCACGACTTTAATGAACCAGATCTTCTACTTTTACTTCGACAAGTTTATGGTAGTCTACCTGGATGATATCGTGATCTACAACAGTAACATGGAGGAACATGTCAGGCACTTGCAAACAGTGTTTCAGGTGCTGAAGGAGAATGACCTCTATGTCAAACAAGAAAAGTGTCTCTTCGAACAGGAGAAGACCAGCTTCCTTGGCCATGTTGTGGGGCGTGGTGTGCTACGTATGGATGAGCAGAAGATAAGGGTCATCCAGGAATGGGTTTCGCCAAACAAAGTGCCAGAATTGCAATTATTTCTTGGTTTGGCAAATTATTATCGGTGTTTCACCGAAGGTTATTCCCTCATTATTGTGCCCTTCATAGATTTGTTAAAGAAGAATCAGGTATGGCTCTGGACAGGAGCATGCCAAGATGCCTTTGTTGGTTTGAAGAAAGCCTTAGTGAGGGAGCCAGTGTTGCGACTGTCTGATCACTTAAAACCCTTTGAGGTCCACACAGACACCTTAGACTTTGCCATTGGCGGAGTTATTATGCAGGAGGGTCATTCGATTGCATATGAAAGTCGAAAGTTGAAGGATGCAGCGAGGTGTTACACGGTGCATGAACGTGAGATGACCACCATCGTGTATTGCCTCAAGACCTGGTGGCACTACCTTCTGGGTGCTCAGTTCGTCGTCAAGATGGACAATGTGGCCACGAGCTACTTTCAGACATAGAAGGAAGTTGGCGCCTAAACAAGCTTGGTGGCAGATGTTTTTGGTTGATTTCGACTTTGCCTTAGAGTACAAGGTTGGAAAGACCAATGTTGTTGTAGATGCCCTAAGTCGCAGGGCTAAACTAGCAGTTGCACGCATGGAGCCTTCTGAAGTGTGTTTAGAAGGCACATTTGTTGAGCAGCATACACGAAGGGACGCAACAGAATTCGACAACACAACACCTTGTTTCTCTGGCGCAGGCAGGGAAGAATCAACAATTTTGGCTACAGGATGACCTCCTTATGACAAAAGGTGAATGCATCTTCGTGTCGCGGTGGGGAAGCCTCCGTCGAGAACTACTTAAGGAATGTCATGATACACTATGGGCTAGCCATTCTAGTAAGGAGCGGACCTTAGCACTCCTTGAGTGCGGCTACTATTGGATGCAGATGAGGGGTGACGTTGAGGGGTATGTGCGGACATGCCTCATCTGCCAGCAAAATAATGAGACAAACTAGAAGGTTGTCGGTCTCCTTGAGCCTCTGCCAATTCCAGAATATCCTTGGGATTGCATCTACATGGACTTCATTGTTAGTTTGTCAAAGGTAGAGGGCTTCAGTTCTATTTTGGTTGTGGTAGATTATTTCTCAAAGTACGTCACCTTCATCTCAGCTTCTAAGAAGTGCCCTGCAGAAAAGACTGCAGAGTTGTTCGTAAAGCATGTGGTGAAGCAATGGGGTATATCAAAGAGCATTGTGAGTGATCGCGATGCTCGCTTCACGGGCAAATTCTCGCGTGAAGTATTGCAATCACTTGACTCTGATTTGTTGTTTTCAATAAGCTTCCATCCGCAAACAGATGAGCAAATAGAGTACATCAACGTGATACTTGAGCAGTACCTTAGGCACTTTGTTAGTGTCAATCAGAAAAATTGGGTGAAGCTCCTAGACATAACACAATTTTGCTATAATCTGCAAAAGAGAAAGTCTTTAGGCCACATCTTGTTTGAGATAGCCAGGTGGCAGCAACCACTGACCCCGCACACTCTTGCCGCATAAGAAAAGGAAAGGTCATCCTTCGCCTATCAGTTTGTTCGAGACTAACACGAGCATAATGAGTTTGCAAAGACATTCTTACACAAGGTAGTAAAGAGAATGAAGAAGTGGGTAGACAAGCATTGTCGGGCCGCTGGGTTCCAAGTTGGGTACCAAGTGTTGGTGAAGTTATATCCTGAGCGCATAGGCATCTTCTGCGGACGGCACCGCGGACTGCTTAGAAAGTATAAAGGACCCTTCATCATCACAAAGAAGGTGGGCAAGTTGGCGTATAAGCTGGAGTTGCCCCCAGACTTCAAGGTGCGCCCAGTGTTTCACATGTGCAACCTCAAGCAGTTTCATCCAGATGATGGAAATCCAGAACGCGGCATGCTACAATGCGCTCTTATCATGCAGAGGGCCTTGACAGCACAACGGGTTGAGAAGCGCCTTAGTAAGATCTTTCGTCACAAGGTCAACTACTTCGGCGAAACAAAGAAATATCTAGTGCAGTGGGAGGAAACAGCGGAACAAACGTGGGAGCCTGCATTCCGAATGAACAACCACTACCCAGTTGAAGTCAGAGCTTACCATGAAATAGATGGCACTAAGGACGGCTCATGATTTGAAGGGGGGAGCATGTTCCCTTGCGACTTACATTGTAAAGTTGTGCTTAGAATCTGTTTTGCTTTTGTTGAGTCTGATGTAAGCGGCCCAGTTCAGGTGAATCAATAGTCCGAAAGGGCAACCCGTATGCTTGAACTGTAATAGCTCTCGGGCAAAATTGTGAATTAATTGAATGTGTTGAGCTTTCTTTTGTTCACCCTCATTGTAATTGCTTCTTGTGACTACAATTCTTCTCCCTCTATTCTCTCTTGCTCTCTTGCACTATGATTACAAGCTTCTGCGACGGGCAAATGAGCTGACAAGTAGGCTTGCAGCGATAAGGAAGGATCGTCGCGTAGCGCTGACCCATTGAAGAAAATAGGCATGTGACAACAAATGACATTGTAAGAAAAGGTAACACATTTTGGTGTCGTTGATCACAAGATGAACGACATCTGAAACCTGTACGAATGAGATGCCCATCACTTGGATGGACCCCACTTTTTTTCGACGCCCTTTGTGTTTTGGATGGGTGGCATCGGAATGGTTTAAAATGGATGGTTCACAATGAGCTTTTATATCAGTTTGAATCACACTTTGTCTTGAATTTGAGCCCCCTAGTTCATATATGCTAACTTGATTTTCAAAGATTCTCATGTCATTTCCAACTTCATTTTATATGATAAACAGGATTAATGTATATTTTGGAATTGTAAACCCATTTTGGGTTTTGAGTTAAAGTCAAATTTTTGTTATGTAATTAGGAGTTATGGATAGTTTTGTTAATGTGTGGTGTATAGAGATTTCATGAGCAAAGTTGATATTTAATATGAGCATATATATAGAGAGAGACACCCATATGACGAGCATCAAATGCATGCGTTCCCTTGATCGTGCACATAATAAAGGGTGTGGGTTGTGTTAGCAACAATCCTCCCCCTCTCGATGCCCCTCGGCACCGCCCAAGTCTCCCCCATCACCCCTGCCACCAACATCATCTGCATTTTCGTTGGCAACAAGATCCTCACCACCGAAGACAAGGTCCTCATTGCCCACCTCCTCCCAGCTCTATGGATCTAGGTCTCCATCCCACATTCTCTCGGCATCCTCTTTGTCTCCAACCTGCCCATCGAACTCCGTTCACTTGTAACCCCCTCCCCCACCACTCAATAACTCCCCTACGTACCCAATACCCTCTTCCTTCTACCCCCTCCTCCACTACCTCCATCATCTTTGTCTTGTCGAGAATATATAACCATAAGGTAACTATTGGGAAGGGTCACCTGCAATGGTTATATGTCTTCTAAGAAACAAATAATTATGAATCCAAAGGTTGCAACCCTTGAGTTGAAGGGGCACTTCTCTATTGGACATGTCATAATTTAGTCCCCTTTCAGAATTATAAGATGGCCTTAGGGGCTGGTTCTACGATTAATGAAAATATAGAATTATGGTTAAAAAAATGAAATAAAAATAAAAGGCTAGATGTTATAATCAAACCATCTGTCCATGGTAATTTCCTTTGTAACTGTGTACGCCCTTCGATTCGGGTTCACCCTCTTCCACAATCTAACAGAGGTATCAGAATACAAACTACTCTATCCTTATGGTGCTCGAACGGTCCTTGTGTAATATTTAAATATTTATTTAGAAATTATGATAAATAGTCATCATGAATTAAGCTTCTTAAATGGTTTGTTGTATGAAAAGCTAATTAAATATCATATGGTTAATGCATGATGTTCAATATAGATTAGATAGTCCAATTAATGATGATTTAGATCTGAATATATATCGATCCAAAATTATCAGAAAGTGAAATGCCTAATTAGAACATATTTTGTAAATATATGATAAATAAAAAGTACATGTTTGAAAATGCACACAATGTTGCTTTATTTTATGTTTTGAATGTTGCATATATATAATGGGAGTTTAGTTTATCAGTAAAAATAGTATGTGTATTTGTCATAGATTCATGCAAGTAATGAATGTTTCTCATTAATGTGCATATAATTGTTATATGTAAGTCAGGGTATGTTATACTAATCAAGTATAGACTATGTGCAAAATTGACACAAGATGTCTTCAGGTCATAGAAAAATCATAAGATACTCCTCTTGACCAAGTATAGACTGTGAGCTTCATGAAGAATTGATTATATAAAATAAGACAATATTGTTGATATATTAGCATAAACATGATGAAAATGCACCGTGGTGGCACTCTAGATAAGAGTATATGCTTGTTTGTTCTACTAAGATTTTAAATGCATAAGTTTGATGCATTATTTACACTAAAAGTTGTGATAAAAGGATGATTAAAAAATCTCAAACATTAATATGCATGTTAACATGAAAACTCATATATCTTGAAGATAGTTATTCTCAAGATATTATGACAAATCAATTTTATGCATATGATGATAAGTTTGGGATGAGTATTAAATTTTATGTATACAAAAGAGGTACATTGATGGTGATTAGTGTAACAACTAATATCATAGATAATTTTATGGCATGTGAGTTATGTCCCATAATTAAATAATTAACCCTTTGTTTTGTACATGATATAAAAATAAAAAAACTAATCACAGTGGATTATTTACCTCTTTGTGATATGAAATTTTATTAAAAAATGTTGAAAGCGAATGACCTTTAAGGCATGTAAGTCGACGAAGACTCCAATATTTATGAATAAAATTAAGCCTTATAAGGTATGTATGAAAATTTTGCAGAATACGTGACTAGCATTCAAGTAACATAAGTATACCAATACAAAACCCAAATGTGAGAGGAAGCTTGATAGCACAAGTTCCTCCCTTATGCCCAAATGAAATATGTTGAGAATGTATGGTTATAAGGTAACCATTGGGGAGAGTCACTTTCAATAGTTACATGTTTTCCCAAAAAAAATAACTATGAATCCAAGGAATTCCATCCTTGAGTTGAAGAATCACTTTCTTCATTGGACATATCCCATTCCAGCCCCATTTTAGGATTATAAAAAGGGACATAGAAGTGATTCTACAATTGTTGAAAACATAGAATTACAGTTTCTAAAAAAAAAGAAACAGAAATGAAAGGATAGAGGTTGTGACCAACTCATTTGTTTATGGTAATTTCCTACGTAACTATGTATGCCCTTCGATTCGGGTTCACCCTCTTTCACAATCTAACATTCTGGCCTTACCCCTACCCCCACCTCCCATGTCTCCGCCCTCATTTGCGAGAAACTCACTCACCACACTGGCTAAATGAATTACACAAAATCAGACACTCAAGGAGTGTTTGATATTTGTTCGACAAGAAGGGGGTTCGATGAAACCTCTCTCTCTCTCTCTCTCTCTCTCTCTCTCTCTCTCTCTCTCTCTCTCTATATATATATATATATATATATATATATATATATATATATATCAAAAAATGATCACATTGTACATTAAAAATTAATGACACACTTTTCTAAAAAGCCTATAATTTTTTAAAATCCATGCAATGTTCAAACCTACAAATGTCTAGTGTTAAAAGACTATTTTAACCTTCATATGAGAGAATTTTCTTTAGATATGCAAATTTCTTTCTAAATATATGCCTAAGTATTTCATCCAAGATCAGTGATAGACTTTGCCACTGAATTTTGACCTAGAAAATAATGGATTTCAAAAAAACTCATAAAAAACAAGGAAACTAGACAAAAATACTTTTCCAATAACACCTAATTTGCTAAAAAATGATGAACGAGCACTGAGATACAATGACAACGTTCCTAAAACAATAAATAAAGAGGTGTGATTATGCCAATCCTGGTCATTCTATGCTAATTTTTGGCCACTTACACCAGAAATTTGAAAAATCAATAAAAAGTATAATGGCAGATCTGGGTGTTAGCTTTCTAACGCCACCAAGGTCATCTTGATCTAATTTCAGTTGGAAAGGTATTTCTGTTTAATTTCTTTATTTTTTTAGTTTTTCTGAAATCCTCATTTTATGAGTATAATATCAGTGGCAAAGTCTGTCACAGATATTGAATATAATATTTACAGTTTTGGACATCAAGTGAATTTTTAAAAATTATAGAGTTTTTAAAAAAATACATCATTTTTGTTGTACAATACGATCATTTTTCATATATAGTGGCATGAAGCAAAGCTAAAGCAACAAGTTATATGTTGGCTAAGGAGAGCTACCAAAGGATTTTAACCACTTAAAACTAGGTTATAAGGTGGGGTGTCATTCTCTCCCTAATCCACCTCTTGAACTTGGGTTTCCTCTTGTATATATGGAAAGTGACGGTACTACACAATAAAAATGATATATTTTCAAAAATGTCTCTCAATTTACCAAATTTGTTGAATGGACAATCTCGTAGGTTCTCAAATTGTTTTTACGCTTTTATCTCTCATAAGTGCAATTTTTTCATTTTCACATGTCATGACCCTAAAATAATACACCCACCAATCTTGTCAACAAAATTTCATAAGGTTGCGATTTTCCAAAAAAAGTTAGCAAAATTCTAAATAATTTACGAAACTCGTCAGGAGTTTTGCATGATCACTTGTGAAAATCATAAAATTTGTGAAAGTCTGATAATTATGAAATTGTGGATGAGTATCACATGAAGTATTGAGAAATTCTAAAATATGTGTGAAAGTTCGATATTGCAAAATTTTTTATTTGAATTGCACTTGTATTGTGAAATTTCTTTTCTTTGCAATTTTTTGTCTCACATAAATGTGCGTTTAGTTTTTTTTTCCTTTTGCTTGTTGTATCTAAAAAACACAATTACCTTAATCTTCTTCCTCCCTCTAGAACTCCAATCCTTTTGATGATTTCTGTGAAAGTTGTTCTCTCCACCTCATACAAGGTTACATTATCCTTTCCCGCTTAGCTATTAAGGTTGTAGTATCCTTCTCCTCCACATCTACATCATGAATAACCTTATTACAAGGTGATCGCACGGAGTTTCACAAATTGTTTAGACTTTCACATTTTTTAAAATAAAATCACAACATTAGATGCGATTTTGTTGATGAGTTTCGTGGGTTAATGATTTTAGCATCATGATGTGCGAAAATAAAATATTCACACCTGCAAAAGGTAAAAGCATAAAGAAAATTTTGGGAACCTGCAAGATTGTCCATTCGGTAGATTTGGTGAATTGTGGGGCATTTTTTCGAAACACGTCATTTTTTCCATACAGTACGATAATTTTCTGTTTTATATATACGAGTAATGTGCTCTTTAGGCCCCCTTTTCTTGTTAGGTCTCATTAGCTCACTTAAAAAATCATAGTTTAGTATTTTTCTCATATCTAACACAATAGATGTGATCTATAGGTTTTGTTTAGTAAGAATTGGCTTTTGAATCGCCGAAATCTTACTTGTATGCATATTTTTTTGGTAATCTAAAAATCAATGGCAATAAAGGCATCAAATTTTTTTGGCTCATAAAAATATATTTTTTCATCGAAAAACATGATCCAAGAGTAGATTCCAACTAAATTGAGCATGATAAACACATCTAACGGTTCAGATCTATCATAAAGCACTTCAAACTATAGGGCCTAACAAGACCTAACAAAAAAAGAGTTATATATATGTGTGTGAGAGAGAGTAATGTGCGCGTTCTGCCCCATTAGGCACATTAAAAAATCATAGTTTTTGGTATTTTTTCTTACATCTAACACCATAGATGTGATCTATAGGTTTTGTTTTGTGGGGACCAGCTTTTGGAACACCAGAATCTGATCTATATACAGGTTTTTCTGGTGATGCAAAATCAATGGCTATGAAGACATCAAATTGTCTGGCTCATAAAAATATATTTCTTCATCAAAAAACATGATCCAAGAGTCCATTCTTACTAAATTTAGCATGCTAAACACATCTAACGGTTCAGATCTATCATAAAACACTTCAAACTATAGGATATAATGGGGCAGAACGAGAAAAGAGGACCTAGTATGTTCAGCTCTCTCTCTCTCTCTCTCTCTCTCTGTATATATATATATAATATATATATATATATATAATATATATATATATATATATACAGAGAGAGAGAGTAACCCATTCATCATTTTTTTTTGTGCGCTAATGAGTTTTAGCGGCGGTTTGCTAAATCTTTTGGCAAAAAAATGACATTTAGCGGCGGCCGCTATATAAATGTTCTTTTTCAAAAAAAAAAAAAGGATGTGCGGCATTACACCGCGCATTCAAACGTGTTCAAATTAAGGAAAACCTGTTTGAAGATACGGGTTTTCCTATATATATATATATATATATATCAGCTTGAACGCCTTAAACCAACCTACCTAGCAAAGTGTGTGGTGCTCTCGTGGGCATTCACACACTGCTCTTTGAGTGCATTCACACACTGCTATTTGAGTTCAAGCATTCACATTAAGAAAGTAAATTAGACACTTTGCCTTTTTAAACCATACGATAAAATAAACACTGCTATGCACGTTGTGCACATAGTCATTGTCTATGGAAAATACATGGATGAATACAAAAGATCAATCAACAACTACTATTAATTTGGATCAATGTTGTAAGTACGTATCGTATTGGCAGAAAATCGGTACGATACTATGAATCTCTCTCACTTCCCACTATGAATCTCTCTCACTTCCCATAAATCTCTCTCTTTAGATTCTCAACCTTCCCAAGGTTTTCTTTTTTCTCTCTTTAATTTCCATAACATAGAGAAACTCATTCTGTCTCTATTATTAAGCATAATAACCATATGTCTCTCTCACGAGTAGGGTGTTAACGGGTGGGGTTTGGTTCCGACCCAAGTGGAACCAGATTTTTGGGTATGGTATCAGATCCGGACTTGGGTCTACTATAAGAGAAACCATACCCAGACCCGATAAGAACTACATGAACCAGACCCGAACGATACCCGGTAAAATAATATTTTTTATAATTTTTACATTAACAATTTGTGGGTCTTAATTGGAACTCGGGTCGGGTCCGGGTCAGGTATAAATTTTCAAAAACTATACCCAGGTCCATGTATTAATCGGACATTTGGGACGAACCCGAATCTTAATCGGGTCTTCTTATTTGTCACCATACCCAATAGGGTTTGTTCCGGGCCGAGTCCGGTTAAACCCGACCTGTTGACACCCCTACTCACGAGTTACCAATTTCCCTACCTAAAACGTCTCTAGATTCTCAACATTCCCAAGTTTTTATTTTCTCTCTCTTTAATTGCCATAAACATAGAGAAACTCCATACCCTCTCTCTCTATTAATAAGCATAATAGTCATCTCTCCCTTATTAAGCGCAGTAAATGAGGAAACATCTCTCTCTGTCCCTCTTAATAGTCATAACACAAGGAAACCTTAGATATGCATGGGGTTGGCTTGAATGTATAACATATAGAGTCTCATTGATATATATATGTTATATATATATAGGGGTGGCAATCGGGTCGGGTTGGCGGGTTGGCGGGTTGGCGTGTCAGCATACCTCAACCCGAACCTGACCCGTTTATTAAACGGGTCGGCTGTGGCAAACACGAACCCGACCCGTTTAATAAACGGGTAACCCGACACGACCCGCCAACCCATTTAATAAATGGGTTGGTTCGGGTAAACGGGTTTTCAGGTTCGCGGATCAGGTTGGCGGGTTGACGGATCGGGTTGGCAGGTAGGCAGGTTGGCGGGTTGACGGATCGGGTTGGCAGGTAGGCAGGTTGGCGGGTCGGGTTGACGGGTCGGGTTGGCGGTCGTGTTGGTGGGTTGACGGGTCGGGCAGACGGGTTGGCGGGTCCGGTTGGCGGGTTGGCGGGTTGACCCACCCGCCTAACCCGTTTATTAAACGGGTCAGCCGGGTTGGCGGGTTGGCATACCCCGAACCCGACCTGTTTAATAAACGGGTTACACGGGTCGACCCGTTTATTAAACGGGTTGGCTTAAGCCCAACCCGAACCCGCCTAAGAGGCGGGTTGGCGGGTCGTGTCAGAAATTGCCACCCCTATATATATATATATATATATATATATATATATATATATATATAGAGAGAGAGAGAGAGAGAGAGAGAGAGAGAGTAGGTGCATGACCACTCTTGCGCTGAGCATCCATCACGCGCGTGATGGACGCTCAGTGGCATTGTTTTCCCAAGAAGACTTTTAGCGGTGACAAAATTTGCCGCTAAAGGTCTGGGACCTTTAGCTGACTTTTTTCACCACTAAAAGTCTCAGTGTAGACCTTTAACTGCTAAAGGTGTTATTTGACGCAAACTTGTATGTTCAGCACGAGTTTGTTCTGGTCATATTCCAAAGTGATCATGCACCTACACATTTTTGTGTATATATATATATGAATCATCAGCTTCACCTTATAAAACGGGGTTTTCTGTTGTGGTGGTAGTAGAAAATCTAGCTAGACACATGCGAAAAGGGACTTTTTCGTTTAATAGAAACACACTTTTTTGAACAAAGTGTAATGATGAAGTCATTCTTCTCTCAAACTCAGTATATATTTTGAGTCACTACTTTGTGTTTGATTGTTTGGTCCATCGTTCTCCTTGAGGTAAGAGGTTCCCTTGAGGTTTCTCACGTCGCGGAAAACTTTTTGTGTTAGTTGATTGTTTTTTTAATATGAAAGTTTTGATTTCTCTCTCATAAAAATGAATGTTTTGGTATTTAAGGACGTTAGGTTGCTATTTTTTTTAATAAAAACTTGCGTTGATTAGTATTTTCACTGTTTCAGTTGTCTTATAGGCCCCAACATATGGACAGGCTGATATCCAATATATATAAAAGGGATCCCGTCATTTGGTAAGGGCAACTTGTGAATGTCACCTAGTTGATGGGATGTCACGAGGTTGAAACCCAAGAGGGGCTTGGTGTACTCTTCAGTGAGGACGTAGGATCATAGTTACCAGAAGTTTTTTGTGATTGGGGAAGCTTGCTTTAGAAACGGGAAACTCCTCGCTTCCCCAAAAGAAGGAGAAGATTCGGGAAACCCATTTTCAAAACATAGCTAGGAAACTTAGGAAACTCTTTCTTTTTAGTGGAAAACTCGCTTCTTCCTTGTTTCTCAAATGGATTCCCTTTCACTTTCTTAATGTTTCTCTCTTGCTTCTTGTTACTTCTCACTCACTTTCTATGTTTTTCTATAAAAAAATAATATTTTTTTATAACAAGCTTGTGTATTAGTTTTATATATTTTATCATTTTTTATTTGCTTATGTCCATGCTTTGCTTCCTTTTCATTTTTCATTTCCTGGTGACTATGGACTGGACATCAAGGGTTTTACCAACCAAAGCATGCTAATTTAAGATTGGTAACGAGGAGTTTTCCGTTGGCCTAGCAAAAAGGAAAAGAATGTATCTGTCATAATCTTTTGTGTATACAACCGACAGCAAATCATTTTTTTTCACAAATCTAACCCCATGATTATGATATACATGCTCTCTTTAGGTATATCAACATTTGGATTGAAAATCAACAACCATGTGCCTCAAATATTCTTGCCTTAAAAAACAAATTTTCATAAAAAAAATATGCTCTAAGGGCCGATCCCAACAAATCAACCATATTGAACACATCTACAATGTTAAATTGAGTAAAACAATTTTTGCATTGTGAGATCTCAAGTGTATATATATATATATATATATATATATATATATATATATATATATATATATATATATATATATATATATATAATTGGAATATGTAAACCAACAAAATATGTAAACTGGTATGCACCAAGATTTTTATAGGTTTTTTTTTATGTTTTTCTAAAATTTCACAATATGCGATCTAGATGCTTGGTTTTATAGAGACACTCTTAGATATAAGAATGATCTTTTAAGGCTTGAAAATCAACGGCTCAGAATTTTTTAAAATATTCAAGCATACAAAATCACATTTCTTGATTCGAATATGATGATCCAATAGTCGATTTCAAGCAAATAGACCACGCTAAATGCATCTTAGATTTGCAAGAAACCTTATAAAAAATCTTGGTTCATACTAATTTACATATTTTTCTAGTTTACATATTTCAGTTTGCTATATATATATATGTGTGTGTGTGTGAAAAGTGGCTGTTGTCTGCCACTTTTTTGGCCTACCAACAGCCTTCTGTGAATGAACAAGTGTTTTCAAGTTATCTTTTGCAAATCTGACCCTGCAAAAATAGTCAACATGGTTGATTTGCTAGAAAGCAACACCTGGATCAAGCTTTTTCTATATCTAACATGACTTTTAAGACTTTAATATTTATGAAAAGTTTAAACCATTGACTTTTTAAATCTTATGAAAACTTACTTGCATGTTGGAATCAGATGATCCAAGATTAAGTAATTAGAACACATTCAAAAGGTATGATTTAAGGAAAAAACCCTTCAAAAGGCAGTAGGCCAAAAAGTGTTAGGTAACTCTCTCTCTCTCTCTCTCTCTCTCTCTCTCTCTCTCTCTCTCTCTATATATATATATATATATATATATATATATATATATATATATATATATATATATATATATATATAAATATATATATAAGGTGCTCTCAGTGTACCTAATTAAAGCTTTAGAGTATCAAATTTCTTAAACTTTTTAGTTGATTAAGTATTATTTAGTACAAAACAAGTTTTAGATGATCATGTGATTATAGTATCTCTCTCTCTATATATATATATATATATATAAATATATATATAAGGTGCTCTCAGTGTACCTAATTAAAGCTTTAGAGTATCAAATTTCTTAAACTTTTTAGTTGATTAAGTATTATTTAGTACAAAACAAGTTTTAGATGATCATGTGATTATAGTATCTCTCTCTCTCTCTATATATATATATATAGAGAGAGAGAGAGAAAGAGAGAGTGAGAGAGAAGGGGGATCGACCGAAAGAATGTCCAAAATCTACAACTAACAACGATGGGATAGTTCTCCTTCTTCAATGCTTGAGAATCTCATCTATCAGACCTCATATATTTATTTTTTATAATTTATTTAGTAAGAAATATGTTTTACACAAAGACTACAACATATAGGCAAATTTTTCAAAACTTGACAAATCAATAGCTTACAATGCATTTAAAACTTTACAATACAAAGTATTGTGGGCCGTTGATTTTTAGCACTTTAAAAAACACAAACATCAAAATTTTATAATATAAAATATGACACTCACTAAGTGGATGATAAAAATCTAATATGTAAAGTTTGATCGATGAAAAACTCGATTGTTAGAGAAAAAACATAGTTAATTATCATCAATTGTAGATTTTGGACATTTCTTTGGTTGAATGGTCTCTTTCCCTATATATATAGCTGCATAACCCTTAGCTGCACAGCTATGGGCGGGATGATGCTGAGCATCCATCTTGGCACAATGGATGCTCAACATTTTTTTTCACCGAAAGACTTAGCGGCGACAAAAGTCTGCTAAAGGTCTGGGATCTTTACGGTGACTTTTTTCGTTGCTAAAGACTTAGTAGCGACAAAGGTCACCACTAAAAGTCTCAACAGAGACTTTTAGTAGTAATAAAAGTCTTTAAGTGTGCGTCCCATTTTTTGTTGTGCTTCTAATGTTTGTGCAGCTACCACCTACTATATATATATATATATATATATATATATATATATAGATAGATAGAGAGAGAGAGAGAGAGAGCTG
This sequence comes from Nuphar pumila, assembly GCF_984573655.1. Taxonomy (NCBI): domain Eukaryota; kingdom Viridiplantae; phylum Streptophyta; class Magnoliopsida; order Nymphaeales; family Nymphaeaceae; genus Nuphar; species Nuphar pumila. Next base: position 7,682,936 of record NC_143254.1, on the reverse strand, counting down.
CCTACCACTTTTCTAGCCTATTGTCAACCTATAAGGAGTTTTCCATTTTTTCTTTAATTTGATCAACACATATGTGTTCTACACGTTTGATTTTATAATAATCTACTCTTGGATCGTCGGATTCCAACAAACATGTAGGTTTTTATAAGGCTTAAAAATCAACAGCATAAGATTTTTATAAATATTTAAAATTTAAAAAGATATTTTTTTGTCAAAAAACATGATCCAAGTGTTATTCCTTAAAAAATCAACCAGGTCAAACACATCTCTAAGGTAGATTTGTGAAAAACTATCCAAAAGCACCTGTGTAGTTGTGGTAAGACAAAAAAAGTGGTTGTTGCCTACCACTTTTCACACACATATATATAATATTTGCTACTAATAATGGTAAGAAATTGAGCTAGAAATCATTGGTGCAAGTTGTATTTACTCAATCTAACCACATAGAGCATATATGTAAACAATTTAGCACCTGGAGCTCACACTGACCTGATCCCATTTCATTAGAAACTTATCCCATCTACCAACGGGGTTTCTGCTTTTTGGTAGGAGCAGCTAGTGCACGTTTCCTTGTGTTGGGACGTTGCAAGTTCAAATCCCATGGTATCGTTGTATAACTGGTAGGGGTCGGTCTAACCCCAGCTTGCCTATCAAAAAAAAGAAACTTATACCGTCTAGGAAGAACTTTATAGCCACAGGATATAGATATAGAATATATTAATTTCTTTTTAAGTACTCACACTTTATACCAGTTTTGTTTGTTTGTGTCTGTGCATGTTTGTACTACCCAAAACAGGCTATCTTTAACGAAGTGTCCAAATTAAAGAATAACCTTTTCAAATTTAAAAATAAAGCTTCGTTATTTTAGCTTATGATGGGTTTCGATTAGAAGTTGATCTTTCTGATTTATAAAAAAGGTTCAATCTATAAATTAAGCACAAAAGAATCCAACGAATGAGAAAAAAAGAGTCCGTGTTTTTCCTTAAAATCAAGATTTAAAGATGATAAAATATCAGCTTGCTTATTTCTACATATTTCTTTATAAAAATTAGGGACTTCTCCAGTGTTGTCAGTATCGGTGCGACTCAACCTGAATCATTGATTCGTATTGTAGCAATATCCTGAAATTGATACAATACAAGGTTGATTCCGTTTATTTAAAAAAGAAGGGTAAACTAATATTTTAATATTTTTAAATATTGTTTTAATATTTTTAAATATTATTTTAATATTTTTAAATATTATTTTAATATTTTTAAATATTATTTTAATATTTTTAAATATTATTTTAATATTTTTGTGGCGTCATTTTCTGGTTAAAAGTTGGCCGATTCAGTTCAATTCAGCTCCCAATCAGAATCGGCCAATTTACCTGAGTCATTGTCAAAACGATTCAAGGTCCGATATGATATTGACAGCATTGGACTTCACTCTCATCGTGCGTTGCAATTAACGTGCACAAGACTATACCAAGAGAATAATATTAGTGTTGAGTTTCTTATCAATGTAAAGAACTTTGCACCAATCTATCTTTGCATATGCAGGAATAGATGTGCAAAAATGTAAAATCAAGACATATATAAGGTTGTGAGAATAAGCAAATTCCTGTATGAACTGGGATCTTTAAATTTTTTTTTTCATTCTAACTGTACAGATGTGTTTTACATGCTTGATTCCACAGGAATTGACTTTTAAATTGCCCAATTCCAATACCTGGGTAGGTTTTTATAAGGTTTCAAAATCAACAGCTTAAAATTTTAACAGATATTCAAGCCTCAAAAATTATATTTTTTCCTCAAAAACAAAATGCAATCCAGCCTTTGATTTCTAACAAATAAACCATGCTAAATATATATACGGGATCAGATTTGCTAAAACCTGCAAAAAAACTTTATCTATATATAGTTCAAATAGTTTGTAGCATGTAACAAAAGAAAATATTGGCTACGCTTGATTGTACCATACTCTCTCGAAGAAACTAATGGGTGTGAACTTTAGATGATCAACCTGTTGGCACCTACTTGTTGCCTGAATCTGTTTTTTTGGGGGTGTGATGGCTTGCTTTTTGGGGATTTCTCTCATGTTGTTGTAACTATTGTCTCTTTTTGAGACCCTAGATTTTTCCCTGACCCTGGTGTTGCCATCATCCCAGATAAAGTAAGGGATTTACCACAAAATTGTGGATTACTTACCCCACTCTCCAATAACTACGTACCCCCACTTTCATTGAACCCTAAAGGGTCCATTATATTGGTGGTTATTGGATTCCTAAGTGAGACCCAATGGCCAACAGTGGATCCAATACTTGGATCCAGTATCTCTCACTTGGCCATAGGGATGAACTAGCACCTTATATCCCAATTGGTGCATCATATATCATATATAGTTAATCATGCACCAAGTGACCTTGCACAATTCTAAGGGTTATATCAATATTTGAGTGATATTTTTTTTCACATGCTAAGTCATTTTCTTACATAGACATAATTTTTTCATCATTATATGAATCATGATTCTTTCTCACATATAGTATGAGTTTAGTCATGACATAGGTTTTACATAGACTAGTTAAAGTTTTCTTTCATTATGTATCTCAATCATAAGGATATTCACAAACTAGGTTAAATTTTCATAATGATCCTTTCATGCACTCATTTTACATAACTATATAAGCTTTTATCATATAAAAAAAATCGATCATAACCCTTAATGTGCAAAATTATGTGCAAAATTTATTTTTATTTACTTTCACTACATCATTAACTATGCAGTATATAGTTTGGAAGCAAATAAATATGTATCATTATGATGAATTATTTTGCATATATATCATAATGAGGGTCTAAGTTTTTAAATAGTCATGAGGTTCATATTATTCTTCCATGACCATGTTATAGGACATCATCATGACCTAATAACCTTGCACAAAATCTTCATGCACATTAGTAGAGTACTATGGATTTTTAACATCTCATAGATTCATAAAAAATTGATTTGTCAAACATGAATTATGCTCCTACATTTTAAGAATTCACTAGAGACTATACTCTAACTATTTATGTGCATCATCGTCACATGCAACATGCTAAAACACTGATCAGGTTAATCACCACCTGATCATTTTAAATCAATATATCTAGATCCAAATAGTCATAAATATTATTACAAAAATTAATATTGTCATGTTGCATTCCATGCATAAAGCGTCTAAAGTATGAAAAAGAAAGCATTCATTCATGCATTAAAATAAATATTCATGCTAAATATCTACATGTGCAAATTATAATCCATCTCTCATTTTTCTATGCATTGCAATGCCATATTTTTTTGTCTCGTTCAGTAAAAGAAGATTTCATCACATGGTTAATAGAGGTGGTCAGCATCCACTAATCATGATTATCTCCTCACGTGTTTAGTGGAGGTGACCATCTTCCACTAACCACATGAGTTCAACGAAAGGCCATCATGCCACCAATCCTTCTGACATATCTTTTTTAGGAGTATTGTATAGTCCTTTTATGATCACCCATTGGGTGACTATCTGACAATTAGTTCAATATCAACTACTCATATTGCTAACGAGCAATAGGTTCTTTGACGTACTGCTCATCACCTATTGAAGCAAGATATTCATGTCAACATCTATATTAATAGTAATTTTTAAGCATATTCATGCTTAAAATCAACACAAATTGACCCTTATCTAGACTCAAATTAAAAAATCCAATCATACTGCAAGCAATTTATATCCATAACCTTTAAATATATCAAACAAAGTTTATTTAATCAATTCTTAAAATATGGCAAATGCTTCCACTTTTCATGTGCATTATGAAAAATATAAGCATGTTCTTTATTAAACATGCAATCAAAGTTATTTACTCTTACATTCTCAAAGTGAATCATAACCTGATGAGAACATAATCATATCATGTTTAGATATATGTATCCATATTCAATTGTTATGTTTTGTTATCCAAAACTATAAACAAAAGTAATGCATTAAGCATTCAAAGCATGTCAAAAAATATTTGATCATATTCTCATTCAAATTGTTCATTCAGAAAGCATACAATCATAATTCTACTGTCACATTTCATGTATATAATGCAAAAATTAAAAATATTACTTTCATATATGCATATTTCAAAGTCATGCTCTAATTTTGTAAATTGGTTCACTACAACATATGAACCTTAAATCTATATATCCAAATATATGATTGCAAGCTATACAATATTCAAAATATGCAAAAAACATGCAATCATGTTTTTAAACAATTAGCTTAATTTGAAAACAATCCAAGTGAAAAGATTGTTACTTTCACTTTTATAACAGTTGATATGATTCAATTGAGCATTTTAGAATTTTAATCATGTCATAACAAGGATAAAACCAGTCCTTTTTTTTAATTCATAATGTATCCAGTATAATAACATTGAGAGCTTAACACATATTTGTGTCATTTAATTTTAAAGCCTTAATGTTTAGTCCAATTTCAAACTTATACACTATGGATCATTTCATGATATAAATATGAATGGGATAATCAAGATCCACATAAGAACAAATCAAAATAATCATGTTTGATATTAAACAACAAGAAAATGAATCATTCAAGTCCTAACTTGATATAACTCTTATATCAATCAAACATATTTTATTTCAATGTGTCTTATCAAATTGTTGAGATAAACTTGGATCCCAGTCTTTATTTTGGATTCACTTCATCAACATCTACTTATTTAATCACCATGTTGATGAATAAGACAATTTCAAGAGCTATTTGACATAGGAATATACATATAACATGTTTCTACATGCATATCAGTGAGAGTATAGGGTCATGCCCATATTTATCAATTATTATTCTCTTGCAACTAACTTAGTTAAAACATGTGTCACCTCACAACTTTGGAATGGCAAAAGTCATGCATAATAAAACATACTCAACCTTGTGCAACACATGCATCGTTAAACATTCATATAGCATGATAAGCATGTCTTGTAACAATATTGTGTATATTATCATATCCATCACAAAAACTTTCACATAAAAATCAAACATGTATTACACATACATCAACATGTATAAAACACCAAGTTATGGTCATTATGCATCTAAGTTCAATTAGTAATCTATATTCATATTCATTTTATTCAAGGTATAAATTCAAGCCTAACAATAATTGAATTCACAATAAGTCATAATCAATCATTAACTGTATGGGCACATAACTGACATTCTCCCACTTGCCCATAAAGTTATATAAACATACTCTCACTTTTTTTGTACATTTAACATTAAAGAAATAAAAAAAACATGCAATATGCTTTTCCTAGGCACTATACTAAAATCATCTCACTTAAGGCAAGTTCCATTATTCACTAAATTTATAATATATACATCATTTTCTTGCCCATTTCATAAACAAAAATAGATCCAACATTCAAGATCCATATAATGGAAATAATATTCATTTTTTTAAATGCCAGACAAAATAAAACAATAGTATTCATGCTAAGGCACATGATTTGTATAATATCTCATGAAAATATTCTTTTCTACAATTTTGTTGCAATTTTATAGTAATCTCCATGCTCTAACAACCTTTTTGCAAAATCCAGAAAGTCACAAGCACTAAACAGTAAACCAAAATATTTAAACAACAATTCTGTAGATATAGCATATTATAACAGTTAAAATGTAAATATTATAGTCATTATGCACTCCACAATCAAAAGTGAAGCTCCAGTCATTTTTCTAGAATTTGAAAACAATTGTAACAACTTTTCTGTAAAGAAGAACTTAAAAGTTTAATCAACAATTTATATTTCACTACAGCTTAAACAGTAAATATCAACAACCATTGCACTAAAATGCAAATATCTGAAACTAAAACACTTTTCTGGAAATTATCAAAGGTTAATTAGCTATTCTAAAAAATCAAGAACTTTGGCATCCTCTTTGTAAATATTATAAGTTCTGACATGCATATGATATTTTACCAAAAGAAAGTCTCCTTTTTAATTAAACAAAACTTAAACCATTAAAAATGGACACTACAAGGATGAGGGTCAATAGATATGTTTTTCTCACCACTATTGCCCAAAATGTTGCCACTATAGGCCAATAATGATGACTTAAAGTCGTCATTAAGAAATGGCCTTTGTTGGCCAGTAGCGGTGATTTTTTTTTGTCTCCGTTAAAGGGTGAACCAATAGTGGTGGCCAAAAAGTTGGCCATATATCCAATAGCAATGACTTTTTATCGCCACTATTGGTTCACCCTTTAACGGAGACAAACAAATTGCCGCTATTGGCCAACAAAGGTCATTTCTTGGTGATGACTTTTTGTTGTTGCTATAGGTGCGAATATATATATATATATATATATATATATATATATATATATATATATATAATATATAATATATATCAGCATATGAAATGCCTAATGGAATAGGTTTAGGTCTGAATTAGACCTGGTAGGGTTCTGCCTAACCCCAGCTTATCAATAAAAAAATAGTGCAATGACACTTCTCTACAGTTCATCAATATCTACAATAATAAATTAGTTTAATAAGTGAAAACTATAAAGAAACTACAGAAATGAAAAAAAATAATAATAAAATCATTCATGCCTAAAATCCAGTTGAGAAACTCTTAACAAGCATGGATACAAATTCTGAGGTTGAATTACTTAAAAGGTTTTGAACTCAATATAATATAGCAAATAGAAAGTATAGACAAGCCCTGTCAACAATCGCCTTTCTCAAATGTTTGATCAACTTTCATTCTCTTATGTATGCCTATGAAAGCTTAATATAAGAAAAAATTGGATCGTGTGGCACTAAGCAGCATGCAAGAAGTGGTTGTCACATGATATGACAATACACAAATGCTACATCAATGAAAGTCTAAATAGACTTTATGCATGCTGCAATTCCCCAACAAAGTACCTAAAATACATGAAGTAGTAGAACTTGCCTGTATACAAGTGATTAGCATCAAGAAGAATTCTTGTTTTTCATAAGAAGCATTGAAATTGAGATTTACATAGAGGTGTGCAAATGAGCAAGAAGGTTAAAGGGTTTTTGTTTATGAGCTGCCTGACAAATATAACAGGAAGACTTTGTAAAAAGAGCCTACATGCTTGATATGAAGGCAATAGGAGTTCTAGCTTCCACAGAAAATATGAATGCAATCATGAACACTAGAAGCAAATTTTGCCGCACTAAAAAAATATGAGATGCTTCAGACTATACTTTGAATAACAATCTAGAAAAGTCCAAAAAAACAAAAAGCGAATACAAAGCATGGACAATAATAAATGGTTACATCCATAGAATTAATCATGAGACAACACTTATCCCAAACATATAAGTGGAACATAGGACCCAAATCCTCAACATCTGTTTTATGCCTAACAACAGTATGATGAAAGGTGAATGATATTATTGTGGTCCATAAAAATGATGCAACATAAAAGAAATGTGGGTTGTATCCCTATGCATAACAGAAAAATCATTTTAATGGATCCCTGTAGCATAATAAGTAACACAAACATGAGTAAGCCAAATGGCTCACATAGTGTGAAACAAAATCAGAAGAAGTGCGCCTTCCTGTTGGTACCAATATTTGTGTCATGCCAACAACTATTCTTTCTCCAACAACATTAACTTATAATAGATCAAAAGTAGCAGGCACAAAGACAATCATATAAGAAAAGTAAGAAAGTGACCCCAAAATCTATTTTACATTAGAAAATAATAAAGTCTATCACAAGCTCTAATAGGTAGATCAAGATAACTAGAACAACCATGAAGTTTTAATCATATGGTCAAGCAAAGAATTGCCAAAAGTTTAATGCTGAGGAATTGTAATATCTATCAACCAAACATATTGCAAAGCTAAATTCAATATTCTAATAGCAAGTGAAAAAATATTGTTTTTGATGAAACAAAAAATACCACACTGATAAAAAAATTGATTCTTTATGATTAGAGAGTGTGTATATTGTGCAGTTAGCTTGTTGCATTTCACCTGAATGTTACGTATTATATAACAAATCTGTAATATCTCAAGACAAAAGCTTAAGAACATTATCAAATGCATAAATCTGAGTCACATGGGCTATTCTAGAAAATATAAAAAGAAATTGGATTTTTTTTCAAAATTCATAATAGTCTAACCTTTGTTCAAGAATTACCCCTAATAGGTAACAAGCTAAGCAAAACCAACAAAAAAAGTTGAACAAATAGAACCAAGCCAGTGAGTAGAATCAGTACCACCAAACAAAGAGCTTAGAACAAATGAACCAACTCAACAATAAAACCACTACAAGAAATATATGAAGTAGGGGGGGAACAATAAACAAAATACTTATCACATAGCATCAACATTCCACACAGCTCACAAGATAAATCAAAGCAAACTCATACTTAATCACAAGAAATACTAAAAAAGAAAAAGAAACCCTAAAAACATAACAAAGGATTCAAAATCATAGCACAAACAAACCAATAAGCATATAGAGGGTGACCAAGTCAGCAAGATAGGAGGCAATTGATCATGCATATATTTTGCATTTTATTCATACTATTTTATGCATGATCCATCAAAAAATCGCATTAAAAACTCATTCTTATCTTTACTTTCGAGAAATTGCATTGAAACTAAAAATATAGAAAAATCACATATTTTAAGCTCTTCCTTGTGTTTTTCAGTGTTTAGATTAGTTTAGAACTATTTAAGTTGTAGTCTAATTAGATTAGGAGTTAATTAATTAATTTTAATCGGTTTAGAAGTAGTCTCTTTTTTGGAAAACACATTTTTAGAGAAAGACCCTTTTTGGAATTTTTAAAAATTATCTAGACTTCCATAGAAATCGTGTAACCTAGAATTTTTAGTATAAATATGATTTTTTTAGTTTCACCCCATGTTTTTGCCTCTTGATAAAATGCATACCTCTTCTCTCTCTTATCTTCTCTTCATCCTTTTTCTTATTCCCAATCAGTTCTTCCTCGATCTCTTCCTCTCCCCTGGTTTCATCTTGCTTCTAACGTTTCTCTGGCATCGATTCTTCTTACCTCCACTCGACGGAGGCATGTGCAGCTCGAAGGTAAGACCACTTTCTTTTTCTCAACCCCTCCATCGAAAATGAATTGAAAGGTACGTTTCTTTTCCCCCATCTCTTCGTAGTTTCGTAGTTAGATTAGTGTTATTTCTTTCAAAGCATACATTAATCATGAATCATCATTGCATATAGTTTAGTTATTCATTGCATATAGTTTAGGTTAGTTTTATTTTATCATCTAAAAAAAAGCTTAAGTTAGTTTTAGCTAATTTTCTTGGTCTTCGGGCCTAACCTTTCTTTTTTGTATTTTAATTGAGTTAGTATGAGTAGTTAGATCCTTTTCATTAATCACGTTATTCTCAGTAGGATAGTAGTTTACTTAATGCTTGGCTAGTGTTCTTGATATTTGTTAGCTAATAAATTAGTTTCTTTTCATGTATTAGAATAAAATAGATTAATCAGTGAAAGCAGTAGTCGTTAAATAAATTTTTTGTTTACTCAGTCGAGTAGTTAGTGTTATTTTTATTTATCAGCAGTTAATGTCAAGTTAAGGTCAGAATCTTTAATTGCAATGTTCAGTAGATATGTGATCAGTATTCATTAATTATCATTTTGTCTTTTTTTATTACTAATTATCGTTGAATTAGGGTATCGTGATTTCACTTTTGGTTTATTGTTATTGCCTTATGTCAATTGTTGTCAATTAGTTAGTTTAGTTAATTCATATTATTCAGGTTAGCTACAGCTAGATTAGTTTTATATTGCCTAGTCAATGCATACTAATTATTTCTTGTTTTAATTTATTATTAGTCTTATCTTGAATTTGGCTGATTGAGTATTGATTGTTTAAGTAGGTTAGTTTTTTTTTATGTTTAGCTCCAGACTTGTTAATTAGCTTGTTAGTTATCCCATACAGCAACCCTATTTGTTTGTTAGTTATTTAACATGTTCGTAGTTTAGTTTTACTTTCTTGATTTTTGGTTATTTATTTTCTTAATTTCTTAGTTAGATTATCATAAGTTAGATTTCATCAAGTGTTAGTTAGATTCATATTTTTTTATGTTCAACTAAGTAATTGGTTTTATTTAATTCAAGTAGTAGTTAATTTAATTCACAACTTTTTTAAGTAGTTGTTTCATTTGTTTTAAGTTAATTATTTAGTTGCATAGTTTGTTATAGAATCTCATAATTTGTTGCATAAATTAGTTTCTTTCTTGTTAGTTTGTTTTGTTATTTTGTTATTTTATCATTTAGTGCTTTAGTTTGTTACATATTTGTTCATAGTTGTTACATGTAGTTAGTTTGTTACAGATTAGTTATATTCTTGTTTTTGTGATTTTTTATCAAACTAACCTTGAACTTGTCTAATTTTTCATTGTCTTGTTCTTGTTTTGTGTTTGTGTTTGTGTTTTGCAGGAAAACGGTTGATCATGCGGTGAGCCCTCAAACGAGCCCCTGAAGAGCCCTCTTAAGTCCCCTCAAAAGGCCCCTTTGAGTGCCTCAAAGTCCCCTTCATTTCAGTATATAGCCTTTATCACCTGAGGGAAGAGTACAGAAGCTTGCAGATGCAGGTTGCAATCACACATTAGTAACTCTGGGTTCGTCTAAAGCAGAGGCATCAAAAGAGACTAGAAGTTCAAGCATTGAAGACCCTTTTTCTTTTATTTTTAGCTTAGGATTTATTTATTTATTCATTTTGGGTTTTTAATAAGGCCACTTAATTATTTTTATTTATTTAAGCCCTCTACAGATGACCATACTCTTAGTTAATTAATTAATTAATTTTTTTTATTTTTCAAGGTAATAAAGAGTATATTAGTTTTCTATAAAATACAAAGTGTTTCTTTCATTCCATGAGATCGACCTAGACTCCATCACTCGTGCGATCCAGTTTTTATTATTTGGTGTCTTGCTTGCATAAATCATTTTCATTAAAATTATCTTTTAAAAATCTATTTCATAAAACTTACACCAGCAATTAATAGCACTTAGCTTTCACAAAAATATTACATACAGAAAGTACCCCTTCCACAAACCAACAATGGAAAACATACACCCAACAGACTATATCTATCCCACTAGCAATATGTTAAACAGACCTTAGTTTTTCAATAAGCAAAAGTAACAAGAAGGAAGATGAAGAAACAATATCCATAAGAGATGCATTAATTAGATGGGATTTGGGATTTCCAATAGGAGACCTCATACATTAGTTAGATGGAAATGGGAGTGCTCTTAATATGGGTTGTAAAGGAAAATGAGATCTATTGTTGAGAAAGTGTGCATATCCAGAGGAACCCACACACTCGCAGAGGGCATAGAGAGAGTCGTCAGTGGTCCATTGATCGCTGGAAGTCCGAGCAAAGAGGAGAGAGAGAGAACAGGGAGACGTGAAGAACAGCGGTGTCAGCTGAGCAGGGAGGAGGTGGTGGTCGACAATCTGGTAGTATCACTAGAAAGAGAGATCCAGCGATGTCACCTGAGCAAGGAAGAGGGAGGGGGCAATCCAGCAACCTCCACACAAAGAGAGAGAGAGAGAGAGAGAGAAATATGAAAGGGCCTGATGGGGCTCTAATTATAGACTCTATAACAGTGACTTTGCATGTTGTCGTTATCACCGTTATAGAGTAACTATATAACAGCAACATGCAAAGTTGTTATAGAGTAACTATATAATAATGACATACTTAAAGTCATCATTATATAGTAAACCAGAACGTTGTTGTTATTTATTTATAATGGCGACATTTAATGGTCATCAAATATTATCGTTAAAGTGTTTTAACGGTCATTAGATATAGCCATTATTGCTATCATAGTGATATTTAAAGTTATCGTTATTGCTATCATAGTGATATTTAAAGTTATCGTTATTGCTATCATAGTGATATTTAAAGTCGTCGTTATAGACACTATATTTAAAATTGGTGTTAACGATGACTTTTGACACCGTTATTGCCTGGTTTTTAATGGCAACTTTTTTGTCACTGGTAAAGAGTCGTCATTAAAAACACTATTGCTTATAGTGGAAATTTCCAGAATTTTAACCTTATTTTTTTTTTAAGGAAAAGAGCCATTGATTTAGGGTTTCTCTGTAATAAGGTAAAAAAATATATATAGGGAAAATAAGAGGAAGGGTGCAGCCGAGGGACATCATCCTTCCCAGGGAGGTTGTTGGCAAAACGATGGCTGGAAAACACTGCCTGATGATGAGGTGCCCTCTGTGGTCAACGCTGCACCTCGTTTACCTCCTGCTGGCGATGCAACATAAAAGGGGTTTAGTTGGAGCCCTCAGATCTTCTCAGATGACACAAAAGAGAAAGAGGGTCAGCCATCAGGGAAGCTGACCCCCCCCCCCCACAACCAAGTTGTCAATCGATCGATGGCCCGCAATACAGCCTAATGGTGAGGGGTGACACCTGTGCCTCTTTTCGGTGCCCTCTGTCGATGACAACAAAAAATAACCACATGAAGAATACCTCGACGGGGCGTCGGACAACCCCGACTACTACATCGCCGTCCCAGAAGTCTTCATCTCCTCGCTTTTTTGTCAAGCCGCAGCCGAGGGGAAGACTATAAAGGGTTGGAAACGTAGCCGCCCCACCGAAGCCTAAGGGGATGCGGCTACACGGCCGGCTGCTGAAGCCGAAGATGGTCGTAATCTCACCCAGGGTTCCGTTGTAGGGCTGAGAGTGTGCCGAGATAGAGGGGGCAATGAGGGGCATTCCAGGTCACATCGTCCGAGCGGAAAGGAGCAGCGAAATGCTAGTTCTTCGACTGCAGCGAGAGGAGGCGGAAGGGGTGGAGAGTAGGAGCCAGTGTCACCCACCGCTAGATCTTCGCTTACGTCCTCAGTTGGGACGTTGACCGCGAGGTCCCACCTCACTACCTTTAGGAAACACAGCGAAGATCTCCAACGAGGCACATATCGTCGGTAGCGGTCTCAAAGATGTCGTGGCACCGCACGACATAGGTCGACTCTATCTTCATGAGGATCTCCATCTCGCAAATCGCCTACCGTCGTGCAGAGGCATCGCAGTTGCCGTGGATGACATTCAGTGCATGGAGGTGGCATGCCTTATAGATGGTGCAGCCATTGCTGCGGCTGGGCACATGCAGAGACACCATCTCTCTCTTTCTTCTTCTTCTTTTTTTTTTTTTTTTTAATATGATGGGGATATGGGAGGTGGGTGAAGCAGTTAGGTGGTCGGCCCTCCCTCCGCATCTGGAGAGGAAATCAGAGATGGGGAAGGTGGGTGAAGCAGTTGGGAGCCAAAAACATTGCTCAACCCTTTTCAACAGAGTCTCCGTCGCCACGTTGGGGTCAGTTCCCGACAGAAAGCTCGACGGCATGTCACAAATGGTCTTGTGTAGGATCCAACTGGGGGTATGCGTGGGTACCAGCAGTCAGTGGCGGTGCGTCGGTATATTCAGCGGTCGATGGCTTTCCGGCTGACGGTGATGAAGCATGGGTTTCGAGATCACTGAGAGCGTATTGAACCGAGTCCATCTGGACGGAGGGTGACTCTCAGTCGGTATCGAATCTCTTGGAAGGCATATGGGTTTTCAGGCGAGCCTTTCGATCAGGCACGTTCAAGGAGGAGCACGTACAAGGAGAATCAAATTATGCTAAGTCGAGGATAGCACTTTCTCCCAAATCAAAGTACAAACAAAGTTTCATAACAAAATTTGCATATTTATTTAATATATCAGTTTTAAAAATTGTTTTACAACTTCAAGAAGACTTAGGATTCAAAATAATATTACAAAAAAGCATTGGTCCTGAGATCCTAGTAGTTGTTGGTTTAAAATGTTGCCCTTGTCTCATGTCATCTCCTCACATGAAATTTTACAATAACAAGGTCAGACTTGTGAGAGTTTGGTAGGCATCTTATCAATTCCAAGTAAAAGGCATAAGTATAAAAACTACACACCTATGATTCATCTCTAGTAGATCATGCCCTGTATCTTCAATGGTCAGGGACGTTGAGTCATTACCACTTAAGGGCCATATTAACAACAGTATCCATCAGAGTTTGTACCTTTTATCCTCTCCAAGGTAGGCCTAAATCTGAATAGAAAACATGAACTTTTTCTTTCTTAGTAGGTATTTTATTACTATGACTCCTTCTCTTGGGCATCATTCTCAGGGCATTGATGGCATGCATACCCTGATTGGGTAGCTAGTGTTTTATGACACAGTTATATGTTCTCTTCCATTTAGTGAAAACTTTGTATATGCGAGTCTATGTCGGTGAAGGCATATGTCACTTTAGATGTGTGTATAGATTATCTTATTTTTTTAAGTATTGCTCTAGTACTCTTTGCCTTTCTGAGCACTCTGTCGATCTTAGCGAATCTATACAAGTTTGCGCTTATAAAGACGAAGGTGATTATCTGATCTTTCAGTGTTGCTTTGGCACTCTTGGACCTTCTAAGTACTTTGCCTATTTAGGAAGATCCTAACTATCATATTTTTCACCATCTTCAAATATTTTAGGTTAAATCTCGAAGGTTCCTTGAACCTTGGCTCTATTCTTGGAGTTGATTGTATGTTTTATAGGTCACTATGGTTCTTAGGGTTTTCACAAATCATAACTTAGTATTCTTGGCTATCTAAAAAGTATTTTTGCAAATCATGGTTAGTTCGAGGGATATTTGCCAAATATCCACTTCTTTGAGGATTAACCTCTACAAGGTATTGAAATATATTTTCTTCTAAAAAAGTCATTTATTCTTCATAGGGTGAATACATTGGAAAGTTTTTATCTTTTTTAAAATACTTCACTCTTTTCTAAGAATATTTATTTTTTTTAGAAACATTCTTTAGTTGGAAAGTATTTGTAAAATATCCAATTTTTTCTTGAAAGAAATGTTCATAATGGGTCAATGTTTTCGAGAAGTCATAAGAGAGCAAATACTTCAAGAACATCATTGCATAAGTCAAATTGCATATATCAAACATTATGCATTTTATGGGCATTTGACAGGAGAAGATTCTATCTTTGATAGCTCGTTAATATAAGCAAAAATTTTCCAAAATAACCTGAGAGAATTTTCCTCTGAAGACTTCGACGATTCCTCTGAAGGCATAACTTTGTCGAGGTGGAATTGAACCTCACTTGACTAAGCTAACTTGGGCAGAGCTTAGCTAGAGGGGAGAAAGGTGGAGCGTAGTCAAGTTAGACCTAATAAGATTTTGGTCAAACTAGGTATACTTAGGAGAGGGTGGGGGAAACTAGGTAGGTCAAGGTTTAAGATCAAACCGAGCTTGGTCTTAGGGGAAAGTAGGCTAGGCTAGGGAGAATCAACAAAGAGGCTAACCACCAAGGGGGAGGGGGGGGGGGCATCTAGAGGGATAGAGGTGAGAGGGGAGAGCAAAGGAATGAGAGAGGAGAGTTGAGTTGAGAATGAGTGAAAAGGGAGGAGAGGGGGGGTTATTTATAGGGGGTTAGTGGTGAAGGAGATGATGCCAGGTGGCAAGATCTACTTGTCACTTGGAAAGACCAAGGGGGAGGTGCCCCTTCCTTTGGAAATCAAGGGGCTTAAAACCATGGATTGCCCCATGGTTTTGAGAGGTGGTTTAGTTAGGTTCCAACTAGGCTTGTTAGCTTTTTAGTCTAGTTACTTAGGTTAGTTTAATTATCTTTTTACTTAGTTTCTAATTTTAAGTAGGTCCCTATTGAAAATTTTATTTTCACCTCTAAGCTTATTAAAAAATATGATTTTGAATAAAGAAGAGTTCTATGGGATTTGATTGAATCTTTGGGACAATTATGATCTTCATGTCATATTTGTCCCTAAAATTCATAAAAAATACCACTATGCTCCTAGAACTTGCTGAGAGCGCTCCATATGCGTTATAACTCTGATTTTTGTAAAATCAATAGCGTTCTTCTTAGAATTTTAATATGAATATAATTTCATATTTAAAATTCTGAAAATATATCAAAAAATTTATGATTTTTTCCTTAACTTTCTTTTTTCTCTAGAATGTCACGTATATATATTATATAGTTTGACTCAACATGTTAATTCTCTCTTTTATTTATTCAGAATTTCATAGATATTACACCTCTCATATTTTTTCCCTCACCCCTGGTGTTGCCATCATCCTAGATAAAGTAGAGATTTACCACAAAATTGTGGATAACTTACCCCTCTCCAATAACCACCCCCACTGTCACTGCACACAAAAGGGTCATTATGTTGGTGGTTATTGGATTCCTAAGTGAGACCAAGTGGCCAATATTGGATCCAATACGGATCCAACACAACCATACCTTAGAACTGAGTTCAGTAATATTTGATCATTAGAAATCACACTTTGAGATGAGTTGCCTCACATCAACACATGATTTTCTCAATTATGAAATTTTAGTGCATTGAGTTGCTGATTTTTGAACCTCCTATAAAAAATCTGATTATGCAAAGCAGTGTAATGATCCAAAACATGGATTTGATTAAATAAGGTAAGTAGATCATATTGATAGGACTTGAGAAACTAAACATCAAGAAAGAAAAAAAGTGCCAATTTGTAGTATAGACCGTAGAGTTTTTTTTTTTTGCGAAAAAGTTAACTTTCATTAAAAGATTAGAAGAATTGTAACAGAACATCAGAGCAACGAGCGATGAGGGATCACTCGTTGCAATTGCAAGGTCAAGTAGTAGCTTCCGAAATTAAAATTACATCCTTTGTTGACCCAACCGACTGAAAAGCTGGTTGAGCCATTTTTTTTTAATTTATAAACCAAAGAAACCTCTCCTGGCACGAAGACCTGATTGCGTTGGCTCAACCTGCCATAGATTCTGTAACCGTGCCATCAGCGTAAAACTCTGAAACTAGGACCCCTGCCCCCGGGCCTATGCTACCCATTGGCTTGTGCAGAAGGGTCACGCCCATGGAAATCGAACCTTGACTGCCCGTCTAGCAGCCAAGGCCCCACCCCACTACGCCAACCCCCTTGGGGCCCTCTAACAATAAAGAGTAGCTAATATTTTAATTCCAAAAAAGGAGGTTTGCCTTACAACTTTTTAAAGTAGCAAAAGCACCAATTGTCGTCTTTGAAGGTATTGAACAGTGAAAAGAAACTTTTTCAATAATATCCTTGTAATAAAAGTGTGTGGCTGAATAAGCTCACGGATTTCCCAATATCCTCTTCCACGTTACATGTTTATTTTGATTTAGGGATTTGCTTTTTTCAGATTTGTCCAAATGCAAATATTTTTTGCAGGAAAAAGGTGGGGAATCAAGCAAGTCATGTGAGGCTCGGATGTGTCCACGAGATGTCAATATGGCAAATTGCTTTGGTCGGCAACCATATCCCTCGAAATGCACGTCCTATATGTTACTTTGTAGCAATCCATGATGTGGTAGACAACACCACAAACGTGTCATATCCATGTTCATCAGTAGCCAAGATGCTCCATCAACACTTGGTTTATGCACACACACAGAGAGAGAAAAGAAAAACAGGTGCTATTACTTTCACACCTTAATGCATTGCACGATGAAATGTGAATATGGTAACAAACAGGAAGAGTATCCTACCTAATCTGCACAAAGAACATCACATGCAAGGACATGCACATGAAGGACAGATTGACCCCCCACCCCCATGGTTTTGGTTGCTAATACTTGGCTGACGAGTTTGGGTATTGTTTGCATAATGCATATCACAAAGTTTTGGACCTTTAACACATAAATTAGTGACAATGATGATATGATGCTTGCATGTGTGTGTGTCAGAGAGAGAGAGAGAATAGAAAATACATTCTTAGGAAAAACTAAATCACATGTCAAGTGGGAGACACCCCCAATATGCTTCTAAACCAAGTTGCAAAATGGAGGCAAAAAGCAGGGGAAGGCAACAAAACCTTGATCTAAGAATAGGAGCCAAATTAAGCTCACTCAGACCGAGTACTAGAAAAAGGCCATGATAAAAACCAAAAGTAACAAGGTAGTCAATGCTTCTCAATTTTCCCTAAATAACATGAATACTCTATCATTCTTAGGCATGTCTCTCGTATAAAGAAAACCAGAGAGCCATCTAACAAATTCTTAATCCATAATCACGTGGCAGTTCTTGTCATTTGCAGCATCCATAAGGCAAAGCTATTCTTGAATTTTTCTACTGCAATGAAAATCCTTAAAGAGAACCCAAGCCTATCAACACGGTCCCCATTATCATTGAATGTCCCAAGCATGTTCCCTACTACTATGTATGCTATTCCTTCATAGCCTCACTATCTCTAGGATTTACTGCCCTCATAAAAGCATAACACTCCATCTTCTTTTTATTTCCATTAATGGAAGGTAGGGGACCATATATGACAGTGGCAACCACAGACACCAAAAAAGGAAAATCTTCCTCAAGCAAGGATGCTAAAGTTCTGCAACTGTGCATGACAAAATAGTAGATCGTCTCTTTTGGAATTTTAAATATCTGCTGGAAATGTGTACATTCGGTAACCCACTAGTAAAAATAGTCAGAGAAGAATATTAGCATTTGCTTCTTCGACCAGCCATCTAGCCTGCTATATAAGCAGTGGCATATCATCCCAAACAAAGCAGGAGATCAGAGTTCTCCTTAGCTTCAAAGAGGAGAAGCAACGAGGAGAGTTCATCTAAGGGGCCTTGCCTGATGAGGCAGAGTGTAGTGTGCAGCCAAGGATGACTTGCCGACATTCATTCACAGAGAGTGAGAGAGTTGGCGAGTTGTTCTTGGCTACATTGTGCTCTCTTCTTCTCATGCAAGGCCTAGATGATACGAGGGACAAGCACTTTCGATAAGATCAACAGATGCTAAGCAGCAAAGAAGCATGCAGAGTGTTCATCTAAGAGGCTTTGCATGATGAGGCAGAGAGTAGTGTGCAGCCAAGAATGACTTGCCGACATTCACTCTGTGTGTGTGTGTGTGTGTGTGTGTGTGTGTGTGTGTGTGTGTGTGTGTGTGTGTGTGTGTGAGAGAGAGAGAGAGAGAGAGAGAGTTGGCAGGTTGTCCTTGGCTACATTTTGCTCTCTTCTTCTCATGCAATGCCTAGATGATATGAGGATCAGAAGCACTCCAGTTAAATGATCAGCAGAAGCTACGAAACAATTAAAAGTAAACAAGGAACAAGGATCAAAACGCAAAGGTATGGATAGATGACCTTAGGTGCACACCTTTACATATACCAGATTATGTAACTCAAATTGTTCTATACTATGCATTCAAGTGCTCAGCTGTGTTTTAGTACTAAAGTGAAGATGGTTAACCAGAGAAGAAAGTTGGTGCCCACAAAACCGACTTTGATTTGACTTTGACACAAAAGTTGCCCGATCTGACTAGGCAATTCTACTTCATGGTAGTACCATACAGAGAGTTAAGAATTACAGTTGCGTATTTTACTATTAGATGTCTCGATCTCTCAACTAGCCATGTGCAACTCTTTTGCAGTTAATCCAAAACCAGTTGTTATTTTGGTAATGGTACACATCGAAAACATATTCTCCTAGAAAGGTTTTCTGGAATACTCTGTGTTGTGTTATCATGCCAGGATATACTATTGAACCCTCGAGAGGTTAAGATAATTGAAGTTTTATTGCTGCAAATGACAGAAATGGGAAAACATGAAAATAACTCACATTCGTCTTCTCTGAAATCTGGTCCTGTCAGTTCCCTGATCTGCTGCTATTCCTAGTTTCCGTCCTGTATCAAACCAGGATAGGAACAATTTCACCATTCATCTTTCTCTGAAAAACTGTCCTATTCTCTGGGCTTCTCTCCACCTTTTATTTCTATCCCCTTCAATTCTTCTGTGATGTTATGGAACTGGTTGGCTAGCTCTTGCTAAACCAAAATTGAAATGCTGAATCAGCTAATCCCCAACAGTTTTTTTTTACTCATATTACCATCATTCCCCTCTTCATTTGTTGAATACATTTTCTTTGTTGTCACCAAATTCCCACCATTTTAGAGAGGGCCAGTCTACCCTTCATGTTTTTTCGCACATCTACAGCATTTAGTGACGCGTGCATTAAATTGTCAAACAACAACAGAATTAGACAACAGAGAGAGAGAAGATTGTGAAGGAAGATCCAGATCCTAAACATGTTGAAATGGATCTCGCCAGACAGGTTCACACTTTAAGATTGACTCTACCCACAAGTTGAAATGGATCCTCATGTTGGAAATATAAGTCTCAATCAGGACTCTTATTTGGATGACTGCATTGAACAAGGACTCCTCCCACACAAGGCAATTGAAGGAAATAAATAAAAGAATGACTCCTCTTCGAAGAAGAATTCAAACGAGTGGACTTCTGAATATGTTTGTAATCACAGAGAGTAAATGTGGCTGGGTTTCTTTATCTCGAGAGAAACTCAAAAATGTGTAACTCTTGGGATTGTAAATAAAAAGGAGGAGAGACCTTCTTTCTGTGGCATGAAATAGAGAGAGACCCTATAGTAGACGTAGGTCACATCTAACCACCTTAAAATTTTGTTTTCTTGTGTTTGTGTGAGAGAGAATTTCTGAGTTTCACTATTTTTAATTTGTATCAGTGTCTATTGGCTCTAATGAGTTGGTGTGTTAGTTTTGTCTCTTCCCTTATTGGTGGTGATGTCATCAAGCTCATCATCTCTAGTTTACAAATCATTCAACGGAATGTATTTTCTTCTTTAGTGTCTATCAAATTGAATCAAAACAACTACCTATTATGACGCTCTCAAATAAAGTATGTTATGTAAAGTCAATATCTTATCAATTGCATGGATTAATCATACTCAGTGTCATGCCAGTAGAAGGTGAGCAACTCAAAATTAATCTTGAATATGTTTTTAGAAACAGGAAGACCAACTCATGTTGAGTTATATAAAAGCTATACCGAAGTCATACTAAGGCAAATTATTTGAATTTCCTTTGCCTGAAATGCATGGATTACATTGGAACAATCCTCTAGGTTTACTCAAGTCTTATGATCCTCAAGTTAAAACGTGGCCTTAGAAACATTATGAAAGAAGAAAAGGGCATGTTAGAATATTTTAATCATTATAAGTTTCTTGTGAATTCCCTTTGTGATATTGAAGAAGTAGTTTTGATGGAGACTTGGTTTAGTACACTCTAATATATATATATATATATATATATATATATATATATATATATATATATATATATATATATATATATATATATATATGTGTGTGTGTGTGTGTGTGTGTGTGCACATTTGTGCCCACCTCAATTTGGATTTCTACCGTTGCCTTTGATGGACACCTTTATCTATGAGTAATAATGGGTGCTCTTGGTGCCCCTATTCCCTAAATACGGCCATTGCATCAGCTGAAAATTTAATGATTGATAATTCACGCAATATGAAATACTAGAAACACTACAAGAAAATCTCTAATTAGCGATAAAAATTTGCGACAAATTTTTTCTATAGCAAATTTGCGACGGATTAGCAAGAGAAAACTATTTGTCGTTAACATTCAAATTTTTTGCGGAAGTAGCGACAAAAAATATGTCGTTGTTAATCCATCGCTAATTGGAGACGGGTTCAGACGGATTCACTGCGGAAACATTGTGTCTCAAACTCTGTCACAACTTAGCAACGGATCAGCGACAGAAATTTTCCGTCACTACACCGTCGCTACTTGGCGACAGATTCGCGACAGAATTTTTTTGTCGCTACTATGTCGCTAAGTTTTCTCGTAAATCCCTAATGCCAACCCCTTTCTTTCCCTTTCTTTCTGTTTCATCCCCCGCCCATCGCTCGCTGGCCTTCGCCCATCATTCGTCATCGGTTGCCCGCCGCTCGTCCTCCCTTCCGACCTCACCCCGTCGCTCATCGTCTCTTCCGCCAGCGATCTCTGCCACCCATCATCCCTTCCGACCTCACCTCACCGCCCATCGTCCCTTCCGCCAATGAGCCTCACTGCCTATCATCATTTATGACCTCACTTTGTTGCCCGTCGTCCCTTTCGCCAGCGAGCCTCGCTACCCATCGTCATTTCTGACCTCACCCTGCTGCCCGTCGTCCCTTCCGCCAGCGAGCCTTGCCACCTGTCATCCCTTCCGACCTCACCCCGTTGTCCCTTCCGCCACCCGTCGTCCCTTCCGCCAGCGAGCCCCATTCGGCAACCCCCTTTCGACCTCACCTCGTCTCCATCTTCCGACTTCGATCTCTCTCGTCTATTGACACCAACGCTGAGAGATTTCAGGTAACCCCCGACTCTCCTCTCTCTTTCTTTTTTCGCCGATCGGCGAGTCTCTTTCCCTCCATTTCCTTTTTCACCAAGGAAGGGTCGAGCCCCTCCCTGTCTCTCGGTCTTATGGGATGCGAGGGAGGGGCTTGGCTCCCTCCCTGATTTTTTTTCGCCAAGGAGGGGCTGAGCCCCCTCCCTGTCTCCCTGTCTCCCTGTCTTACAGGATGCGAGGGAGGGGCTTGGACTCCTCCCTGATCTTTTTTCATCAGGGAGGGATCAAGCCCCCTCCTGTCTCTCTGTCTTACGGGATGCGAGGGAGGGGCTCAGCCCCCTCCCTGTTCTTTTTTTGCCATGGAGGGGCTGAGCTCCCTCCCTGTCTCTTTGTCTTACGGGATGCGAGGGAGGGGCTCGGCCCCCTGCCTGTTCTTTTTTTTGTTAGGGAGGGGTCGAGCTCCCTCCCTGTCTCCCTATCTTACAGGATGCTGGGAAGGGGCTCGGCCCCTTCCCTGTTCTTTTTTCGTCATGGAGGGGTCGAGCCCCCTCCCTATCGCCCTGTCTTATGGTCTCCCTCTCACCAGTAGATTGTTTTGTATTGTATTATTTTGCATATTTGTGCTTTGCAAGTACGTAGCTGAGCTAATTGCACGATGCTTAGTACTAAGCGTCGTATGCAGTTAAAAATGCAATGCAAAACGAAATTAAAAAAATACAATGGAAAAAGCAATGCAAATCGGGTAAATACCCGTGTGAGTAAGTGATGCATGTGCATCACAGGTTATTTAATTTCTTGGATGCAACACTTTTCTGTTCACTCACTTAGTTGTAGATATCTAAGACCGCTTTGATGGAGTGCGGAGATCATATTGAGCATGATTTTAATGTATGAAAACAGAAGTGTTGTTATTTTTGGAGTTCGGATTCCATGCTAGTCATGGTAGTAGTTAGTAGGATATTGGAGTATGTTTGTTGCAGGTACATGTTTGACATTGTTTTGATATGAATGATTTGAATGTATTGAAATGTATTGCAATGACTTGAATGATTTGAAGATATTGCAATGTTTGAATATATTGCATGAAGTTATTTTCGATTTGATTATGTATCTTCGATAGGTATAGAGTTATGATTTGAATGTATTGAAATGTATTGCAATGACTTGAATTATTTGAATGTATTGCAATGTTTGAATGTCTTGCATAAAGTTATTCTTTATTTGATTATGTATCCATAATGATATAGAGTTGTGTAACTGATCAAATTGTATTACAAGTTAAGAATAAGTTATCCATGATTAGCAAGTGATGTCATATCTTATGTTTTAATGTATTTCAATATTTGATGTGAATGATTTGAATATATTGAAATGTATTACAATGATTTGAAGGTATTGCAATGTTTGAATGTATTGCATGACATTTTTTATTTATTAGAATATGATTCGTGGAGGTTACAGTGGTCAAACACCCAGTGGTAGCCAGTCTCAGCCTTCATCTTCATGGGTTGCTTCAATAGGTATATCATTTAACTAATTGTATACTTGATTAGTTTAAATACACGTGTAAATTTCTGACTCATTTTTCTATAGATGATGGTTTGTCTGTGCATGACCCGCCTACACCAGTTGTTCATACAAGTCACGAGACAACGCTAGATGCACGATCTTCTCAGTCTGACACACGGTGACTCATTCAAATAGTATATATCGATAATCGACCGTAAGTATTTCATTTTCACTTATCCTATACTTATCTTATAAAGATTGTACATTGATAGTTAATGTGTATCAATTCATATACAGTGCGAAGTTCGAGCCACAAGAGATAATACGAGAGATTAGGCATTCACTAATTCAACATCTACCAGGACCGATCGCTCAATGAAAAGAGTACTCGAAGGAGGTGTTGGATAGATTGTGGTTCTCATTCATGGTATACAATCGTTTCTCATAGTTAATGTGTTTCATATTTAATTTTTTGTTATAGTCATGTCTATTAACTTTTTGAAATTATTTGTAGGTTTCGAATCACTTTGCGACTACGATGGAGGAGCAGGACGTGAGGAAGGTGTGGCAGAAGGTAGTTGTCAGTCGATTTGCAGACATGTTGCACAATATAAAGACTGCAGCAAGAAAAGTATCTGGCGGGATAGATGATCCACTGTAGTGGAAGGGTCATGACCCTCCTACTATTAGGTCAGATATTTGGGATGCAATGTGCGACAAGTGGGAGGGGCGTGAATTTTGAAACCGCTTAGCGAATGTTGCACAAAACCGAGTGAAGATGCCTGATGCCCATCTACACACAGGTGGATCTTGGACTTTTGAGAGTCACCTAAAGAAAGTGATAACTCATCAATATATATATTGTCAATTTTATAAGTATTGTTGCATACTTGTTAAATAATTTTTTTATCATTTAACTTCGCAGAAAGCAAAAAAAGGAGGCATTGTGTCATACAAGGATGTGTTTGTTGAAACACATAAATGTAAGACTATGAAAGAGTTCGTATCAGAAAAGGCGAGAACGGTAACGGTATGTATTTATTGTATTAATAAACATTGTAATATACAAGTTATCATAAATATTATAATTCTTAATTATTAATCTATATTTTATTCATTACTTTGTAGGAGTCATACAAGCAACAGATGGTAGAGCGACATGGCGATGACTCCACTCAGTATCCGCCTTTTGATCCTACATCATGAGTGACTGCAACAGGTGAACCCAAAAAAGGTCGTGTGTTCAGGTTTTGGAGTAATATGAATACCTCATCAGTTGTTGCCTCCTCTAGTCACGGCTCTCAGACTTCTCCCATCAGCTCCAAGCATCCAACTGACCTGCCTAATTCTTGAGATGGTGTCTGTCAGCTTGTTAATGACACAATACGTGACTATTTACATGAAATAATTTTCGACATTGCCCGTAATGAGTTGTGTAGCTTTTTTCGAGACAGGGAAACTTCATCTGCAGGTGCCTCTCAGGTATGAAAGTTTCATGTGATTTGTTTCATGTCGTTAGATTTCAAGCTAGTATATACATGATTAGAACACATATTTGCATGATTGAATCATTATGAATTTTTTATGTCAGCCTTAGAACACATCTGAATTTTGTTAATATCCTTGACTTTATTGCTAGCTAGATTATGTGTAATTCACTCATGTTACTTTGATTGCCTAAACTTAGGTGCATTGCATATAATTTATTTAATTATATTTTGTTTATCAATACTAACATTTCTTTTCTCTTGTAGGATGCCGGAGATAATCAGTGTAGAGTAGCTGAAGGGGCCGATCAAAACAATAAAGAAGATGACACATAGAATCTTGGTGATGATTAGATTAATATGTTGAATTTGTTGTACCTACTTGTTGTTTCAAAAGAAAATCTTTGTAAATGTTCACTTGTAAATGTTCATTTGTAAATAATTAGAACTTGATGAGGATTATAGTGGATCGATAAATTGTTTTAGTTGCTTTTATATGTATTTTTTATGTGTACTTTGTTTTTTTATACACAAAAAATATAAAATGTACAGGAAATGTAAATTGTATCACGAGAATTTTTTTCTCGATATTTATGTTTTAAACAATTTTTTTAAAATTTTTTTTATTGTTTGCGATGGATTAGCAGCGGATATTATCCGTTGCTATTTAGTATCAACGTCTAATTTAGCGACAGATTAGGGATGAATATTTATCCATCGCAAAAGTGAATCAGCCAATGTTTTTACGATGAATTTTAATTCATCGCTACAATAGCGACAAAATTAGCGATGGATTAAAATTTGTCACCAAACCAAATCTCTGTATATTAACGACGGCCTTGCGATTAATAATGTCATTTGCTAATTCATCGCAAATTAGTGACAGAACTTGTGACAAATAGTTTTCGTCGCTAATTAGCGACTAGAATTTTTCGATGAAAGTTATCTGTCGCTAAATTGTTTAGTGACGGATTGAGGTCATCGCTAATCAATAGATTTCTTGTAGTGAAAATAAACAAATTCAGTTAGAGAGCATTATTTACATTTAATGTGAGTTTTCAAATTTCTGTAAAACATAAATACTCCACCTTGCTATCTCTCTCTCTTGCATAGTCAAATAAGAAATATTAATTGCATGGGGTTTCAAAATTCTATAGGAATTTATCTGTATAGACTATACTCTCTCTCTCTCAAAAGCTAATTATATTTCATATGTGGCCCCAATCACAACTATAAATTTATATCATAAAATTACATTTATTAATGATCATCATTGTATAAAAACTCTATTTTTTCTATGTATCAGTACTGGTACGTAACTGATTTAAAAAAATACTGAAATTTGATTTAAAAATACTAAGAAACTTGTTTCCAAATGCATATATCCATAAGAATAAAAGAAACTAGTATCCAACCTAGTTTTATTTGTGGCAGTGGCAATGGAAATGGTTGTATCCCTCTCAAATAAGGTAAGACATTGGATAATAAGACCTCCATAGCTCCTCCTGCACCTTCCTTATACATGTAAATCTAGCTTCCTTCCATTGAAACCATCAATAGACTTTTCTCACTTTCATTGAGGTTGCCATGAGAGGTTATTTCTTTTTCTTCAATCTAAACCTGATTTTTTTATTTTTATATCAATTTTATCATTGAGATTTGAGAAGACATGCAAATTATCACGCTCATAGTTGCATGAACTTTTCACAAATTCTTACAAGAGGCAGCCTTTATGTCCTTGGCCATATTAGTTTTTTATATGTTTTTTCTTTATTTGGTTATTATCTTAAAACATTTTGTTTTTACATGTAGCTCGAGACATTGGTCCATTCCTATAACTATACATGGTGAAATTATGTGATATTTTGATTTTTGCTATTACTTTTATTAGTATTTTCTATCATAATATATATGTCATAATTTATATAACATAAAGATAAGATTTAATTTCCAAAATCTTGTACATCATTAAGAAAACCACGCACCAAAATCTCATATCAATGTCTATTAGAAACTTATACCAAATTTTTTAGCCAAATAGATCAAATCAATGGTAGCTTTTATGATAATTTGTCAGAATTGCCTCTATTACCATTCACTCTGATGAATGGAGCAATGCATATTTTGGTTCACTTCTTTCATTGGATAATTTGAGATCCATTTTTTTAGTTTGAATATTTGCTTATTTGGGTCATTGTAATGGATATTGAATATCAATAATTGATCCATGTCTCCTTTTAGTAGTTTAGTAGAATTAGGATTTGCTTTCTTAATTGATGTTTATAAAAAATACTAGATTGAGTCTACTAGGATTAGAATTATTTCCTTATAAATATGTGAAAGATCTAAGTATTAGAGGTAGTCAATATCAGAGTTGAATTTCAGAAATTGTTATTTTGGCTTATTTCAGTTATTTTTTTATTTGGTTAATTTCTATCAATTTTTTAATATTTTCTTTAAATTTCATGTTTTCTCTAAATAATTCATAGCGGGTTAGTTTTTTTCATAAATCGAGTCCTCCCAGTTTACATCAGTTTGGTATCAGACCTAAAGTTAAGATCAAGTTTACGACATTAGGAAACAAAAGCAAAGAAATCATGGAGACGCCCATGAAGAGTGTAGAATTCGATGCAGAGTGGGATCAACTATATGATGAGTTGGATCAAAGATTGAACTCAATGTAGTTGAACATAGTATTGATGATGAAAATACTTCACCAACAAACTGCAAAATCATATCAGAAACTGCTAGCAAATTCAATACCACTATCATCTATTCCTTTTCTCATTACCATTAAAATCACCACCTACCTCCCTATTTCACCACGTGTTTCTCCATCATCAACCCCCCCCCCCCCACCAACCTCCTTGATACACATCCACCTTCCCAATCATCCTCTACTCTCTCCTCTCCATCATTGTTGCCAATCGATCATGCAACAACATACCATGTCCCTGTTACGTTAGAGTCAGACCTTCCAGAAACCCTTCCTCAACCTCACTCCTCTCTTCCCCTCCACCACCCCACCCCCCACCCCCCCCCCCCCCACCTTTGTTTTCTTGGCAACGGTTGGGCAAGGTTGACAAGGCCACCATTGACATCTCTTCTGGCATCCTCGGAAGTAGGTTATATGTTCCTCTCTGAAACACGCAGGTGCATGTTCTAGGGTCTGAATGAGCACCACGTATGTAAGCACATGGGGCTCATTTCCCTGTGTTTGTCAGCATCACTTAGCATCGGAGTCTGGTGCATTTGCAAAGACTTAAGTACCCTTTCCCGCCATTAGCGTCATAAAATGATGTTTCGAGTAAAGGACAAAAATCTCCTACTCCCACAAAGGGTTAAAATCATCAACGTTTTTGCCCTAAGGAGTAAACTCCTATGCTTTAACTGGAGCATCTTGCAATATGTTGCCCTAAACATTATAGATCACCCTTTGGCGATGCACCATCTGCTGTAACATAAGCTTCGATTGATGACGCACCCTTTGCCATTGTCTGATGCTGCCAGAACACCCTTTGTTATCATCTGTTGTCGTCAGAGCATCCTTTGCTATCATATGTTGGCGCAAGAGCATTCTTTGTTGTCGCAGTCATCTATTATCGTCGGAGCACCCTTTGTCGTCGTATGTTCGTGAGAAATAGTTGAACTAATAGAAAAAATAGTATTTTGTCTATTGTTCATCATTATATAAGGGTATAAATGTCAAACTGAGTAGACAGAGAATAGCAATTTACAATAGAGATAATGGTGACAACATCAAACTAAGTAGAGTAGCGATTTACAATAAAAATCAGATAAGAGAGTAGCGATCTACAATAGAAATCAAATCAGAGAGTAGCGATTTACAATAGAAATCAGATAAGAGAGTAGCGATTTACAGTAAAAATCAAATAAGAGACTAGCGATTTATAATAGAAATTAGATAAGGGGGTAGCGATTTATAATAGAAATCAGATAAAAGAATAGCGATTTACAGTAGAAATCAAATCAGAAAGTAGCGATTTATAGCAAAAATTAGATCAAAGAGTAGCGATTTACAATATAAATCAAATCAGAGAATTGTGATTTACAGTAGAAATTAGATCAGAGAGTAGCGATTTACAGTAAAAATCAAATCAGAGAGTAGCGATTTATAATAGAAATCAGATCAGAGAGTAGCGATTTACAGCAGAAATCAAATCAGAGAGTAACGATTTACAGTATAAATCAGATCAGAGAGTAGTGATTTACAGTAGAAATCAAATCAGAGAGTAGCGATTTATAGTAGAAATCAGATAAGTGAGTAGCGATTTACAGTAGAAATCAGATCAGAGAGTAGCGATTTACAGTAGCAATCAGATCAGAGACTAGCAATTTACAGTAAAAATCATATCAGAGAGTAGTGATTTGTAGTAAAAATCATATCAGAAAGTTGTGTTTTATAATGGAAATCAAATCAGAGAGTAACGATTTACAGTACAAATCAAATTAGAGAGTAGCAATTTACAGTAGAAATTGTTGCGACAACGAAGTCGTATATGACATTTCCAGAACTAGATTTTGATGATGAACAAGTGAATCAACTGCATTTCAGCTAAAGCAATGAAGAAAGATGACAAGACCTGAAGAATTCAATGAAGAATCTTTGAAGACAAATGTGCAAATGTAAATTTCAGTAAATATCTTAGATTCTTGTAAGAGCCTTACTTAGAGTGCATATTTTAATTGCATTTTATCTAAAAAGTCTTTAGAAAAACTTTTCTAAAAGAACCCTTTATGAAAATCGTTTTAGAAAACTCATTACTTAATTTTTCATGTTTATTAGTCGACCAACAGACTCACTAGTCGACTAACTTTTTTGCGCCAATTTTTCAAAGCAAAAATGTTAACTTTATTATTAGTCGACTAATCGACTCTTAGTCGACCAGACAGAATGTTTGATTTCTGAAAAATTTAGCAGGAGTCGACTGAAGGTTTTCTTAGTCGACCGGACGGAATGTTTGTTTTCAGAAAAATTTAGCAGGAGTCGACTGAAAGGTTTTTCAGTCTAGTGATGATTTTCATCAGTCGACTAACTTTTCTTTAGTCGACTAAGTTTCAAACTTCAGATTTTAAAACGGTTTTGTTAAACACAGTAGTCGACTGACGATAACTGTCAGTCTGCTAATATTTGATTTCAGTCGACTAGCTACTATTCCAGTCGACTAATATAGCTATTTTCTTATAACTTTTAAAAGGTGTGTCTTTTCATTTTTCAAATGAATTGATCATTCAAAAGTGATTGTTTTGACACCTTTTCATACCCTCAACGTATGAAATCTTTCAACTATAAATAAGAGTGAATTCTATACTCAAAAAAATCAAATTACATTGAATTACAAAGATCGAATTCTTTGCTTTTCACTCCTATTCATTCAAGTATTCAATTTTTCACTCACTTGATATTTTCACTCTAGTTTTTCACTCAAATTCTTTTGAGAGATAGTGAATTCGTGAGTTGAGTATTTCAACAACCTTAGAAACCAATTGCATTTCATTAGCATTTATAAGAAAGTCTCATAGGTTAATTGTAAGTTTGCTTACTTATATTTTTCTGTAAAAAGAAAAAGGATTCTTTTGTTTAAAGGAGTTGTTTGCTTTTAGTATGATTGTTACTGAAAGTGGGATCGGATTTGGTCTGTATGTTCTTGTGATGACATAAGATTGATAGTGAAAATCTCAAGCGGGTTTTGCTTGAGGACTGGATGTAGGTCAGGAAGATCGAACCAAGATAAAATCTTATATTTTTTGTGTGATTGCTGTGTGAATTTTAAAATCCTTCAAAATTCCAAAGACGTTATTTAAAAACACTATTCACCCCTCCTCTATTGCTCGTTTCCTCGATTCTATAATACTTTCATTTGGTATCAAAGCAAGGTTTGCTATATCATGATTTTACCATCTCTAGCATGACAACAGCAACTTTTTCTCAGCACAAAGAAGAATGCTCATCAATTCGTCCTCCTCTCTTTGATGGAATGAATTATGGCTATTGAAAAGTAAGAATGACAATATTGTTACAATCTATGAATCTCGAGATTTGGAGAGTTGTTTTAGAAAAGTGCCAAGCACCATCAACTGATTTCAGCCTATGGACCAATGAAGCAAAGAAGACTGTTTTACTCAACGCCAAAGCTATGAATGCGCTATATTGTGTCATTGATAAGGTAGAGTTCAATCGCATCTCTCAATGTTCTATAGCAAATAAAATTTGGCATACTCTTCTCGTTACTCATGAAGGTATGTCAAAGGTAAAGGAATCTAAGATTGCTTCTTTAGTTCATAAATTTGAATTGTTTAAAATGAAGCAAAATGAGTCTATATCAGACATGGTAACAAGAATGATTGATATTACTAACACTCTAAAATCCCTTGAAAAAGAATATTCGCAAGTAGATTTAGTTAGAAAAATCTTAAGGTGTTCAACTCCTGAATGGGAAAGAAAAACCACAACAATAGAGGAAGCAAATGATTTAAACTCCCTTTCTCTTGAAGATTAGATTGGCAACTTAATGTTTTATGAAGTCCGACTTCATGATAGACAAAAGAAGAACCCAAGAAGAAATCTTTTGCTTTCAAGGCCACTTCTGACTCTGAAGATTCAGAAGAAGATGAAGATATTGCTCTCATCACTAGGTAATTCAAAAGATTCATCAAAAATGGAAGATTTCAAAGAAAGGTAAAGAAAACTGATTCTTCTAATCCTAATGAAGTCAAGTGCTTTAACCGCAAAAAGGCAGGACACATAAAAAAAGATTGTCCTCCTCTCAAAATCAAGACTAAAGACATATTCAAGAAGAAAAAAGGCATTTTAAGCAAGTTGGGATGAAAGTGATTCCTCTTTCGACGAACAATCATATGAAAAAGTCGCCAACATGTGCTTTGTAGCATAAGAAGACTCGGTAAGTCAATTTGAGTATGATGATTTATTAGAAGCATTTAATGATTTATATGCTAAATTTAAGAGTCTAAGTTCTAATAACAAAGAGTTAAAAACTGAAAGTTCAACTCTTGACTCTCAAAACAAAGTGTTACTTTAAGAGATAGAAGATCTCAAGAAGAAGAACTCTTATCAAGCATCTGAGATAAAAGAAATTAGAATTTGAACCAATATCTTACAAGAAAAAATATCAAGTTTGAAAGAAAAATTAAATGATCTTCTTTCTATAGTGACTAAGTTCACTAATGGCCAAGAAAATCTAGAAAGACTTATTGGTTCTCAAAGATGCTCGGTTAATAAAACTGGATTGGAATATAGTTTCTTTAATACTCAAAATAGACCAAATTATGTGGTAAATAATCAAAGTCAAAATTCTCAATCATTGGTTCAAATAACTCAATTTTCTAGTCATAATAGAAATGCATCTAATTATGGTACTTATAAAGCTTATAAGCCTAGACATGATTATTCTAGAAATGCTAAATCTTTTTATAGAAAGAATTTTTACTCTCAAAGGAAATCAAACTCCAAATGGATATAGGTTCCTAAGACTAACGCTCATAGACCCGAAAATAAAAAGGGGTCAAATGTTTTGTCTTCCAATTTTGTTGTAGGTACACAAAATAAGGAGCAAATGGATCTTGGACAGCGGTTGTTCCAAACATATGACTGGAAAGCAAGAGTTATTTTCCACCCTCCAAAGTAAGAATGGAGGAACTGTCACCTTTGGTGACAATAACAAGAGAAAAGTAATCGGTTTTTGTAACATTGGTAATCCAAAATTTTTCTTGATAGAAAATCTTCTTTTAGTCGATGATTTAATGCATAATTTGTTGTCTATTAGTCAATTATGTGATAAAGGTTTTCTCATTTATTTTGAACATGATTATGCTTAATTTCTGATTTTTGTTCTAAAAAGATCATTTTTAAAGGTAAAAGAAGGAATAATGTATATGAACTTTATCTAGATGAGATACCCACTTTTAATGAAAAATGTCTTATCACTTTAAATGAAATTCAATGGTTATGGTACAAGAGACTTTGACATGTTAACTTTAAATTAATTTTCAAGTTATCCAAGAATGATCTTGTTAGAGGCCTACCTAGAATACCATATAAGAATGATCACTTATGTGATGCTTGCCAAATGGGTAAACAAATCAAAAGTTTTTTCAAAACAAAAGATATAATTTCAACAAAGCGTCATCTTGAACTTTTACATTTAGATCTATTTGGACCATCTAGAATTCAAAGTTTGAATGGTAGTAAATATGCTTTTGTTA
Source organism: Nuphar pumila (assembly GCF_984573655.1). Taxonomy (NCBI): domain Eukaryota; kingdom Viridiplantae; phylum Streptophyta; class Magnoliopsida; order Nymphaeales; family Nymphaeaceae; genus Nuphar; species Nuphar pumila. Next base: position 7,649,433 of record NC_143254.1, on the reverse strand, counting down.
TAGTAGATGATTATTCTCATTTTACTTAGGTGATTTTTTTTAAAAACAAAAATGGTGCTTTTTCTGAATTTTCTAAACTTTGTGAAAGAATTACAAATGAAAAATCTACATCTATTATTACCATTTGTAGTGATCATGGTGGTGAATTTGAAAATGAATCGTTTTTAAAGTTTTGTGATTTACATGGTATATCTCACAACTTTGCTTTTCCTATAGCGGCTCCACAAAATGGAGTTGTTGATAGAAAGAATAGAACTTTGCAAGAATGTGCTAGAACCATGCTTGAAGATAAAAATTTACCAAAATACTTTTAGGGTGAAGCAATAAATACAGCATGTTATGTTTTAAAGTGTGTTCTTATTCAATCATTCTTACGTAAAACATGTTTTGAATTGTATTATGATCGTATACCAAAGATCTCATATTTCAAAAATTTTGGTAGTAAATGCTTCTTGTTAAATACCAAAGATAATCTTGATAAGTTTGATTCAAAATCAGATGAAGCAATATTTCTTGAATATTCTTCTAGAAGTAAAGCTTATCGTGTTTTTAATAAAAGAACATCTTGCATTGAAGAATCTTTACATGTTGCATTTGATGAGAATAGTGAGCAGATTATACCTCTAAGTGAAGGAGAAGTCATACTTCAATGAGAACCTTTAATAGAGAGCACTTCTCAATAAAATATTCCTCTTCCACCAGTTTGAAAAGAAGTTCTCAATCATCCACATGAGCATATTATTGGAGAAATAGAGAGTGGTGTTCAAACTAGAAGGCAATTAAAAAATATATTGCAAATATTGCTTTCATATCAAAAATAGAACCAAAGAATATCAATGAGGCTTGTGATGATAAATTTTGTCTTTTGGCCATGTCTGAAGAACTTAACCAATTTGCTATGAATGATGTATGGGATCTAGTTGATAAACCAAAGGATCATCCGGTAATTGGAACAAGATGGGTCTTCCGAAATAAGCTGGACGAAAATGGAGAAGTCATTCGAAATAAAGCAAGGCTAGTAGCACAAGGCTATAATCAAGAAGAAGGTATAGATTTTAATGAAATATATGCACTAGTGGCTCGATTAGAGTCAATTTGAATGATGTTTGCTTTTGCTAGCTACATGAATTTTAAGTTACATCAAATTGATGTTAAGAGTGCATTCTTAAATAGATACATCAATGAAGAAGTTTATGTAGAGCAACCTCTAGGCTTTGAAAATGAGAAATATCCAGAAAATGCCTACAAATTAAAAAGAGCTTTGTACGAACTCAAACAAGCACCAAGAGCATAGTATGAATGACTGCAAATTTTTTTAGAATAATTTGGTTTTTTCATTGGTCGAGTAGACTCAACTTTATTTATTAAAAGTCTTAATTCAGATATTCTTATTGTGCAAATTTATGTTGATGACATAATATTTGGTTCTACTAATGATTCTCATTGTAAATAATTTGCTAAAGCTATGCAGAAAGAGTTTGAAATGAGCTTAATGGGCGAATTAAACTACTTCCTTGGACTTCAAATAAAGCAAACAGAAGAAGGAATCTTTATCAACCAAGCCAAGTATACAAAAGAACTTCTTAAAATATTTGGCATGGACTCATCGAAATCAAGAAGAAATCCTATGAGCATAACTACCTCTCTTGACAAAGATGAAAATGGTAAAATTATAGATACTAAGCTCTACAGAGGTATGATTGAATCTCTATTATACTTAATTGCTAGTCAACCTGATATAATGTTTAGTGTTTATATGTGTGCTAGATTCCAAGCTAATCCGAAGGAATCTCACTTAATTGCAGTAAAACAAATTCTTCGATATTTAAAAGATATTTCTGACTTTGGATTGTTTTACCCAAAATCATCTTCCTTCGATTTAGTTTCATGTAGTGATGCAGATTTTGCTGGAAGCAAATCTGATCACAAGAGTACTAGTGGAACTTGTCACTTCTTAGGACACTCTTTAGTCTCTTGGTTTAGTAAAAAGCAAAATTCAGTGTCACTCTCGACAACTGAAGTAGAATATATAGCGGCTAGTTTAGCGTGTTCACAAGTTCTATGGATGAAACAAACCTTAAAAGATTTTGGTTTGAATTACTCCATAATAATTATTTATTGTGATAACACTAGTGCTATAAATCTTTCAAAAAATCATGTTCAACGCTAAAAAACTAAGCATATTGAAGTGACATTATTTCTTACAAGGTCATGTATTAAAAGGAGATATTTCTTTGAATTTTATACCCACAAATGCACAGCATGCCAATATGTTTACTAAACCACTTAAAAATAAAGATTTTATGAGAATTAGGAGAGAACTAGGCATTTGCTCATTATTAGATTTATAAATTTGTTTTAGAATATTTGTTTTTGAAAAATCTCAAAATTGAACTTTTTAGTCGATCGATGAAAATTGATTAGTCGACTGATGGTTGTTTTAGAATTTTTAAAAGGAAGGGACCTGATACCCCTTGTTTTTGTTTAAAAGGGAAGTCATTATTATTTAAAAAAAAATACGCCCGTGTGTTTTCTTCTCTTCAGAAGCTTAACACACTCCCTCTTCTCTGCCATTTCTGTCCCTCTTCTACAAACCCAAGGAGACTCAAATCTCTTGTCGGTCGCACTCCTCTTCCTCGTCGAAACTTTCTTGACCATGACAAAGTGCTTCTACAATAGTTCACAATTGTGATGCCTCAGTATACCTCTGCAACACTGGTTATCCTCCACGACATCAGACGACATCATCTTCTCACCGGACATTATCCTCCACAGCGTCTCCGCTTGTTCCTCTCTGTGACCTCGTCGATCAGCCACTCCCTACAACACTGCTTCTCCTTGACATGTTCACTCTTTCTATCTTTGATTCTTGACGACCATGCCTCATCAAAAAGCCGCCTCTGCACAAGGTTCCCCTTCTTCATCCACACCTACAGGCAAAGAACGTCATGGATTCTCTCTTAGCCTACTTAGAAATCCCCTTCTATGTCATATATTTGGATCTATTTCTGCCCTTTTCATCTTACCCGGTAGAAGTGTTCTTTTTCACGTTTATTCACGATATGATCTTGAGGTATTATTTACAGGGATTTCACATCTTTTTTATGCATCTTACGATCGTGATTATTATCCGTTCTTAATTCATTTGTTTTACACCAATTTGCAAATCAATCATGATACTGGTTTTGTTTCCTCTCTTGTTAGAGACATTGAAATCGAGTTTGATTCTAAACTCCTTGGGCAAATCCTCGATGTTCGATTTTCGAGTACTTCATTCAATTCTATTGAACTTAATAATGAAAATATTTTTGAACAAATTCTTCTTCCCGGTACACCTCATTGTCCTCCCTTCAAAAATAGCAATCTTCAACCTCGCTCTCGCATTGCTGAACAAATTTTTGCCTATAATGTTCTCCCTAAAATTGGATCGTTTGATTTTTTTTTTCAACAGATCTTTCTACTGCTCTTTATGTCTTATTTGAAAATATTTCTGCAAATTGGGCAAATGTATATTTTACTACGTTGTGGAAACAAAAACCCTTTCTTCTGTATGGATGTCTTCTTACCCGCATTTTCAAATATTTCAAAGTGCCTTTGATTAATAAAAAATCAGTTTCGCAAAAAAAAAATCTTTGATGAAATTGTTTTTAAACGCATGAAACTCACCAATCTACCTCCTTCACATTTTGATTCCCCTACATCTTCTGAACCATCATCATCTCCTATGTCACCTCCATCTCAAAGAAACGAAAGAAAGTCTCTATTGATCAAGATCATGATAAAGTTTTGCAATGAATAGAAGCTTTGAAGCTACATCAACACACTTTTCATGAGGATGTGACTCAACAACTTTCGTCAATTCAGAATGATATTGTTGAACTCAAGGAGATGATCAAGCAACACTTCTCTTGAACTCTGTTTACTGTTATTGCTTTTATAAAACAACATTTTTTTTCTAAACTTTGATAATTTCTAGGTTGTAATATTTTGAACTTGAATTTGCATTTTGATCATACTATAACTGCACTTACTCATTTTGATTATGACAAAGAGGGAAAAAAAGACAAACATAGAAATTGCATGAGAAAACATTGAAAATTGCATTAGAACTTGATACTAATTTCATGAAAATGAAATAGAAATGCATGAAGTAATGATGGAAATGCAAAACAATCAATATGTGATATATATATGCTTTGATTGTGCTAACTTCTTATGTTTTGCAGCATATTGATAGAGGAAGTAAAATCTTCATCTAAATGCTCCATCTTTGATTAGTTTGTCATCATAAAAAAGGGAGAGATTATTACGACAACGAAGCCGTATATGATATTTTCAGAACTAGATTTTGATGATGAACAAGTGAATCAACTGGATTTTAGCTAAGGCAATGAAGAAAGATGACAAAAATTGAAGAATTCAATAAAGAATCTTTGAAGACAAATGTGCAAATGTAAATTTCATTAAATGTCTTAGATTCTTGTAAGAGTCTTACTTAGAGTGCATATTTCAATTGCATTTTATCTAAAAAGTTTTTAGAAAAACTTTTCTAAAAGAACCCATCATGAAAATCATTTTAGAAAACTCTTTACTTAATTTTTTATGTTTATTAGTCGACCACCAGACTCACCAGTCGACTAACTTTTTTGCGCTAATTTTTTAAGGCAAAAATGTCAACTTTCTTATTAGTCGACTAATAAACTCTTAGCTGACTAATTGACTCTTGGTTGACTAATCAACTCTTAGTCGACCGGACAGAATGTTTGATTTTTGGAAAATTTAGCAGGAGTCGACCGAAGGTTTTCTTAGTCGATCAGACAGAATGTTTGTTTTCAGAAAAATTTAGGAAGAGTCGACTGAAAGGTTTTTCAGTCTACTGATGATTTTCGTCAGTCGACTAACTTTTCTTTAGTCGACTAAGTTTCAAACTCCAAATTTTAAAACAGTTCTGTTAAACACAATAGTCGACTGACGATAACTGTCAGACTGCTAATATTTGATTTCAGTCGACTAACTACGGTTCCAGTCGACTAATATAGTTGTTTTCTTGTAACTTTTAAAAAGTGTTTTTTCATTTTTTAAACGAATTGGTCGTTCAAAAGTGATTGTTTTGACACCCTTTCATACCCTCAACGTATGAAATCTTTCAATTATAAATAAGAGTGAATTCTACACTCAAAAATATTAAATTACATTAAATTACAAAGATCAAATTCTTTTCTTTTCACTCATATTCATTCAAGTGTTTATTTTCTAACTCACTTGATATTTTCACTCTAGTTTTTTACTTGAATTCTTTTGAGAGATAGTGAATTCGTGAGTTGAGTATTTCAACAACCTCAAAAGCCAATTGCATTTATAAGAAAGGTTCGTAGGTTGATTGTAAGTTTGCTTACTTATATTTTTTTGTAAAAGGAAAAATGATTCCTTGGTTTAAAGGAATCGTTTGCTTTCAGAAGGATTGTTACTGAAAGTGGGACCGGATTTGGTCTGTATGTTCTTATGGTGACACAAGGTTGATAGTGAAAATCTCAAACGGGTTTTGCTTGAGAACTGGATGTAGGTCAGGAAGACCGAACCAGGATAAAATCTTGTGTTCTTTGTGTGATTGTTGTGTAAATTTCAAAATCCTTCAAAATTCTAAAGACGTTATTTAAAAACATTATTCACCCCCCCCCCCCCTCTAGTGCTCGTTGTTTTGATCCTACAACACTTTCAAAAATCAAATCAGAGAGTAGCGATTTACAATAGAAATCAGATCAGAGAATAGTGATTTACGGTAGAAATCAAATTAGAGAATAGTGATTTATAGTATAAATCAGATTTCTATTGTAAATCGCTACTCTCTAATCTGATTTCTATTGTAAATCGCTACTCTCTGATCTGATTTTTACTGTAAATCGCTACTCTCTGATCTGATTTTTATTGTAAATCGTTACTCTCTGATTTGATTTTTACTGTAAATTGCTACTCTCTTATCTTATTTCTACTGTAAATCGCTACTCTTTGATTTGATTTTCATTGTAAATCACTAATCTCTGATTTGATTTCAACTGTAAATCGCTATTTTCAATAGAGAGAGAATAAAAAAAACCACGGCCACTCAGAGAAAAATCTTATTGCTCTTTTCAACAATTACAAGAGAGAAAGAAAAGAAAGAATTTATACAAGGCAAGGGCGACAACCCTAAACCTAAACAAGTTGGGTCTGATTCATAAGAAACTAAGTCTCAAACATCAAACATAAGCCCCAAAAAAATTGTTTTGGGGGGCGCTACCCCCAGAGACCCCCCCCCCCCCCCGACCCACGTCGAGGGAACCCCCGGATCCCCCTTTCTGTAAGAGAAAAAACTATGAATCAGGCTCCACAACTCATCGAGCAGGAACGAGAAGTCTGTCATGTGTTGTAACACAAGCTAAAAACAAAGGCGAAACGTGCAAATCTATTTACGGGGAGCAGGAGGACATTTTCATCCAACGTATATCTATCTTATCGAAGGACATTTCCGGCAAAAGCATATCTATCTTTTTCATATGTTATTTTATTATAATGTCATCATGGACAACATTAGCATATGAATTATCGTGGGTCCCAAGATATTTTTCTGTACACACAGGAACACGCAATTCGTGTTTCGAGGAGAACACACACCACCCTCTCGGCATCCTCCTACTCGACAGAAGAGGGTGTCAGTTGCCTAACCCACTAGAGAACCCATATCCCCTACCGTTAGTCGGATTTAAGGAGGGCAGGAGGGTGCTCTTTGCCTCTTCCCCTTCCTCCTTGTTTCTGGAGAGAGTGTTGTGTATGCACCCTCGGAACATGCATTGTAGCTACAGTGCGTGTTCAGGGTCTCCACTGAGCGCTGCATGGGGCTCAGTGGGGTGTACAGCTCCCCTTACAACCCACTGAGCGCGTGGGGGACCCAAGAACACTCATTATAGCTACAGTGTGTTCCTTGGGAGGGGGGGGGGGCGTATAACCTGCCCGCTCGTTTCTGTCTAGGCACAACTGACCCACCGGTCAATCGTCGTGCGGTGAAAGCTCGTCTCAACACCCCCCTCCCCTTTCCACCACCACCAAACTTCTCATAAGGTAGGGAGAAGACCACCACCACCTCTGAGAAACCTGGCTCATCTCTGCTAGGGGGCATAGGCCAACGAAGGCCCACCCAACCAATGAGGATGGCCAGCGGTGGGCCTCAATCCATCGTCCCACCCGAAATAGGGGGGACAGAAGGGCATATGGTGGGGACCCCCATCAATGACTAGCCATCGCCCAACGTGTTTCTGCCAGATGAGGCAGGCCAGCGGGGGCAATCCCACCGATGACGAGCCCTCATCCTCCTTCCTCGGCTTCGCCTTCTACTTCTTGTTCCCTTTGTTCCCTTCATCCAGCCACCAGTGGTGGGGTGCAGGCCAGCCAGGATGACATCAAAAGGTGGTCGCTGGCCACTCTAGATTGGCGGCATGCGTGGCCTAGCCTGCCACCATCAGTCCGCTAGGTGCCCCTCCGACTACACCTCCTCTCTCTCTCTCTCTCTCTTCATTATTTTTGTTCTCCTTCTTACCCAGCCAGCAAGGATCCCGTCGGCCAGTCACAGCCGGGCCACTCCAGTCCAGCGGACTAGCAGGCCACCTACTGATGACCCACAAGCGGATTCCCAAAGGCAGTGGGAGAGGGAGGGCTCCATCTAAACCGTCGAGGGTGAGAGAGATGGGTTTGGAACTAATTTAGTTTTGAACTGGTTTCCTTCATGTCTTGCAAAGAACCGAAGAACAAAACCAATTTCTCACTTAAACCCGGTCCTGACCTCCCCTTTCCCCTCTATTTGGATCCAGTTCTAGCCCGAATACCCCTCATTTTGGCCCATTTAACCCCATATGAACCCCTAAAATTATTTTTGACCCAAAAACATTCCTAACCGCATTTGGGCCAATCTAGCGTTGACTCCTTTTGAAGCCAACTCATATTCCTAACATAACCTATCCATTTGACTTGGACCTACCATAACCCACTAGGGTCCTATTAAGACTAACTTGGATCTGGTTGATTTAACTTGGACTCAAGTGCATCTTAAAATGGATCTTTTTTGTTTGATTGTTGTTCTACATGAAGACCCATTTGGTTACATGCTACACCGGCCATTGGATGATTGGTTCTTTATTCTACACTTGCATGAACATTCTTTGGATCGAATCGCACTACTGCTAGCAGATCTATGACTTTCAAAGGTTTCAATTTTTTATTATTTCTTGCGAATAGATCATAACTCGAAGAAGTGTAGGCGGGATCAAGACTTGTGGGCAAGTCTTCCTCAACCTAGGAAGAATGATGCAAGAGTTGAGCGATGCATATTTGAGTGAACTTCCTTTATTGGATCATTTGAGATCCATTTTATTTTAGTTTGGATATTTTCTTACTTGGGTCATTATAATGAATATTGGATATCAATAATTGATCCATGTCCTCTTTTAGTAGTTTAGTAGAATTAAGATTTGCCTTCTAAATTCATGCTTATCAAAAATGGTATATTGAGTCTATTATATTAGAATTCTTCCCCTATAAATATAGGGAAGATATAAGGATTAGAGAAAGTTAATATCATAATTGAATTTCAAAAATTGTTATTGCCAGATTATTCCAATTATTTCTTATTTTTGTTTATTTCCAGTAATTTCTTATTGTTTTTCAGCATTTTTTTTAAATTTCATGTTTTCTCTAGATAATTCATAGTGGGTTATTTTTCTCATAAATCGGGCTCTCACGGTTTACATCACATTGAACAACCTCCCAAACACAATGCTTTGGGTTTATTTTTAGCCATTCATTATTTGTACTCTAGATGCCCTTCATCCAAAGCATCAATGGTTCAAAAAAGAAATTATAGGACCCATCTAAGATACAAAGCACCCTCTCATAGTGTTTGGGAGGTTGTTCATCATATAGATGAACAATATTGGATATATAGTATATACAGCTCTAACGGTTTACTGTTAGAGTTGCCTCTGACATGATCCTCTCTCAATTTTTAGATACACATTTCAATGAAAATGTACCCAAAACTTTTGAAAACGTATGCATGCCCGAATCCCATACCCATACCATTAAGTATCCATCGCTAGCAACTATGATAATGATCATTACCTTTTGTTGATAATGCAAAAAATAGCAAGTCATTTTTTGGTAATAGTTTTAAATTAAATGTGCCATACATGAAAAAGCCACTAGTATTTGTTGCACCCAACATAATAGTTTTGCTTCTTATAAATATCAAAGCATATAATGGAATCATAACTTGATATGGCCGCTACAAGGATGCAACTCAATAGCGGTGATATATCTTGTCGCTATTGTCTTGTTTATGGCCGCTATAGGCCTATAACAACAAGAATTCTCACCAATAAGTCACTGAAAAAATTTAGCCTTTGTTGAGTAATAACCACAACATATATAGTTCATCATTAAAGGGCGAACCAACACCAGCGATGAATTTCATCGAAACTGGGAACACCAATAGCGGCGTGACAATCTTTAACTGTGAGATAATTTTAATGGCGTGATAGGATATAACAACAGTGAGATCCCTAGCTTATCAACAGAGATAATTGATTTTCCATTATAGACTATAATGGGGAGACAGGGATCTTGGGTCTCATCGTTATAGGCTATAAACCTGGAAAAAAATAATTAACAAATGTCGCCCTATTTGTTCTAAGCCCATTTGCATATTTTCTATCTTGAGGGCAATAAAAATATACCACTCGAGATCAGATCATACAAAAAAAGTAATGAAGATTCTTTCCTCGTGAGAAAAAATAATGAAGGCAAAACAAGCAAAAAAAGATTAAATAGCAATTAGATAGTTAATAAAGTTTTTTTTTCACGAGAAAAAGTAACGAAAGGTTGAGGTAGATGTTTATCATATAATACATAAAACACTACAAGAGAACATGATTACAGTCCATTTTGTTGGAACAAGATGACATGTAAATGATTTTGCGAGATAATCATTGTCACACATATGAAGAGAATAAACAAGAAAAACTTACCATGTTAGATGATAAGGCTTTTGAAATATCTTCTATAAAGATCTTCAAGCAAAAAAACTCAAAAAACCATAAGCCAGTCAATTTTCAAACTATAGACATCATGGCATTAGCAAAAATCATTACTTGGGAAGCCAACACAATGCAATAGAATGGAGCAAAGGCACATGAACTACATAGGAAAAATTCCTATTCAGACCCACCTTTTACCTGTTTTTGTAAACACATGATTGCAGAGAACACTTGTAACATTATCCAAATATCCTTATTTTACATCAAAGAAAGCTGAAATAGATCATCAAAAACTTCAAGTATCCCTCATGCATATCAGATAAAGATAAATAATCAACAAGACACGTTTAAGTGCAGAAAAATACCTGCCAGGTAAGGTAAGACTATTACATTCATCTTAACACCAGAGGCGTCATAATATTGGAATACACTTAAAAAGCAATATAATGCTTGTGATCTTATATAAACACTACTTCCAAACAAAACAAAGTAAATGAGAAAAGAAAAGAAAAGCAGTAAAGCAACCAAACATAGAAAATATACGCATGAGCTTATCATTATTAGAACAACATTAAACAAAGGAAAAAATAGGCAAAAAAGAATGGCTCTACCCACCATGAATGGTGAAGCAAGAATCTCAATATAATAGATTAAGTGAAAAATATATGGAGGATAAATGTGTAACTTTTCTATGCCAATGAAATAGATACAAAATGTGAAAAGAAAAGATATATATGAGATAAAAAAAAAAAGTTCAAAGATTTAACCTTAAAAACAACTTTCTTACAGGTCAATTTGGTCCTACATCTCGAATTAAGCATTGTGAATGGAGGGCAATTAGACAAAAAACAAATTAAGTAAATATGCAAGGCTGTAAGTCTTAAGAGTAGAATGACTAAAAGAGCAAAACAAACATGTTATTCTCCAATGCAGTAGGGCTGATAACGAAGATTTCTCCATGACAAAATGGACCTATTGATCCATGCAAAATATGTCAACCAGAAGTCAAAGACCAAGTACAACAACATTTGCTCTACAAAATGTTTAGAGCAAAACAAATTCTCTCGCATTGCTTCTTTTACGTGTAGAAAGTTGATCTCGAGTTACTATCATATCATATACATGCATAACCATAAAATAAACAAGACCTATGCAGTTAGTTTTATGCGTCCAAATAAAATGTGTTGGCCATTCCAACTTACTAAGTAAATGACATCTATGCTGACATCTCCGGCTTCTACACCCTCAATGGTCACCAGCAAGACATTTCCAGAAACAACACCAGAGCTCTTATTGTTGACGATTTCTTGCCTATTTGAATATTGAATATATATTGTTTTGCCTTGCACCTGTGCTAGCTCAGATGAGGAAGCATAATATGAAACCATTGAAACTACCTTATTTAGGTCCATCTGCAATTCGTACAGAAATCAACCATAAATATTATTATACCTTAAGTCCATCTGCAATTTATCTTTCATGAAAATAGCAACTGTCTAAAAACCTGCTACATGGATAATATACCTTAGAAACATGAAATTACCATTATAAATCTGAAGCAATAGTTTCAACTTTACATACATCAATGAGAAAAGGTACTAAAAGGAAAACAATGACAAAAATGAAGTGAACTGCATGAATGTTCTACAAAAAAGATTTTTATTTTAAAAAAAAACATGAGATGAGAAGATGTTTGACCTTGTTTATCTGAAGCCATCACATAACTCCACATAGAATGCCCTAAAAACATAAAAATGAAAAATCGATACACAAACCCCAAAATGATGGTTCCATTATCAATCTAGAGAGAAGCACAAATAGAAGCAAATATCGCACACTCGCTCTCGCTCTCTCTTACCTCTAGAGGACTTCGAAGAAAAGGAAGAAGGGGGAAGAATGATGAAGAAGGGGGAAGGACGAAGAAAAGAGGGAAGAACGAAGGAGGGGGAAGAGCAAAGAAGAAGGAGACCTTACCGCGCCTTGCCGACGACATCACCACAGGCGCCAGTAACCCCTGTCGACCTCATCCCTCACCGTCGGCCTCACACCCTCGTCGAAGAAGAAAGAAAAAAAAATGTGAGAGAGAGAGGGAAATATAAAAAGGGTTTGTCATGCCCTTTTTATAAATTCACTCTATAACAACAACATAATTGTCATCGTTATAGAATAAAACCCTATAATGGTGAGATCTAGCTCTTGCCATTATTGATCTATAATGGCAAGATTCTCTGGTTGTTAGATATTGACATTAAAGATCAATAACGATGAGATAGGTTCCTATAATGATGAGAGTCAAATCTCGCCATTATTGATCTATAACAGTAAGATTCTCTGGCCATTAGGTACTACCGTCAAAGATCAATAGTAGCGCCATAATTGTCCCCGTTATAAAGTAAAACCTTATAATGACAAGAGCCAGATATTGACATTATTGATCTATAATAATGAGATTTTTTGGTCGTTAAATATAGTCGTTAAAATGTTTTAACTACAATATCTAACAACCAGAGAATGTTGTCGTTATACATGTCTTTAACAATAAGATTTGTGCAAGGGTAAGGCATTCTAGGGTATATCCAATAACTCGTCGTTATTGATGAAGCTAATAGCGGTGAGATTCATGGCCGTAGTAGAGTAATAATGGTGAGATTCATTGCTCGCCCTTATTGATGAAGTTATTAACGGGAACAAAAATCTCATCGTTATTGCTTAATAAATAGCGGCAAGATTTTTTCTCGCTGGAAAAGATTCGCCGCTATTGACCCTCATCCTTTTAGTGGGCATGTTAGGCCAACTTTATACATTTAATCATGTTCCGTTGATCATTGGGATGTTGCTTTTACTTTTTTAAAGAATATCCAACAAATTGGTCGAAAAAGATAGTTGGATGGTGAGCTAGCACCATCAATCATGGGGTCGGGTTTGACCAGCTACGGGTGTTAACACTACAAGAAACCTGTGGATTAGCGACGACCTAAATCCGTCGCTAATCCGTCGCTAAGTCGTCGCTAAACTGTTTAGCGACGGCTTAGCGATGGATAGAGGCCATCGCGAATTTTTGCTCGCTAATTGGCGAAAAAACTTATTTGTCATTAATTTCGTCACAAATTTGCGACAGATTAGCGACGGACATTATCCGTCGCTAATCTGTCGCTAAATTTTAAAAAAAAAAAAAATTGATCCCTGTTGGGCGGTATTCCGGCAGCAATAAGCCGGACTTATACCGCACCCGACAGGGATTTCACAGACTTGTATCGTCCTCCGTGAATCGGTGCTCTCCGGCATCGCCATCCTCCTTGAACCGACGTCGCCTTTCTCCAACAATCGCTCAGCCTCGTCGCCATCCACCGTGAAACGGCATCCTCCGAACTCGTCGCCGTCCTCCGTCGTCACCGTTGCCTTCCTCCGACGTCGTCACCGTCCTCTGGTGTCGCTGTCCTCCGTGAAACGGCGTCCTCCGAAGTCATCGCCGTCCTCTGGAGTCGCCGTCCTCCATGAAACTGTGTCCTTCGAAGTCGGCACCGTCCTCCATCGTCGCCGTCCTCCGTCATCGTCGTCGTTGTCCTCCGGCGTCGCCGTCCTCCGGCGTCGCCGTCCTCCATCGTCGCTGTCTTCCGTCGTCGTCGTCCGTCGGCGTCGCCGTCCTCCAACAATCTGCCTCATCGCCGTCATGCTCTCCAGCGCGCTCTTCGACGGGGAGAGAGCGGTTTAAATCGCGCGGTCGATTTAAATTTCGAACGATGAGAGAGGGAAAATTTCGCGCTCGGTTTAAATCGAAAATTAGCGAGGGATTTAGCGAGGGAATTTTTCTGTCGCTAATCCGTCGCTAATTAGCGAGGGATTAGCAACGGAAAAATTCCCTCGCTAAATCCCTCGCTAAAATGGTTTTCTTGTATTGAGAATTAGCGACGAAAAATTGTTGTCGTTAATCTATCGCTAATTAGCGATGGATTAGCGATGAAACAACCTTCATCGCTAATTAGCGACGGATTCATGAAAAAAGTTTTCTCTAGCTAATTTGTCACTAATTTGCGACGGAAAAAATCCGTCGCAAATTTCCGTCGCTAATTAACAATTTTCTTGTAGTGTAATGAATCAGATTTTATCTGATATATGAATAAATTCGGTTCTGTTTAATTGCATTCATTAAGGCAAAACCATGTCCGATTATAATCGGTTGTGGATATAATTTTGATTTTTTGCTACCAAATCCGAAATATCCAAATTGGATGGATATTTGATTCTGTTTCCATAAAAAAATGGATCAGACATGAGGTTTTCACCATCCAATTCCGAATATGAATTTGAATCCGTTTAGCCAACATTGGATTAGTCGGATATATGGTATTGGCTACGTTCTATTTGAATTCAAACAGTTTACATCCCTACTCCCAGCTTGCTTTCCAATAATAATAATAATAATAATAATAATAATAATAATCCTTTAGGTACAAAGTGAACATTTGATATAAAAAATTATACGTCTAGTAGTTAAGCTTGTGATATGAAAACGACTTTAGCCACCATTCCACTTAGATATGCACAAGGGTCGAACTTGGATGGGTATTGCTAAATTCCTCCTAATTGGATTTTGGATTCATACTTGGAGTAGGATGAGAAGAGATAACACCAAATAGGTCTGGGTAAACCCGACCCATTGGCACCCCAATTCAGTACGTGACACGCGGGAGACTTGCAGGTTTGAATTCTTTGTTGAAAAGTAGGACACGAGGACATGATTTTTTTTTTTTAAAAATAATCAATAAAAAGACTAACTTTTTGATATTTTAGTGTTACGAACCTTTTTTATTGAAATAAAACCTTAAAACATTAAAAAATAATAAAATGGTATTGAAATATCGATTGTACATGTCAGTACGTGTCCGCTCATGTCACTAAGTACATGCCACCAAAATGGCATGTCCCTGTGTGTATGCATGTCAACTTGGTTGCTGATTGTGTGCCTATGCATGTCATATGTGTTTGCAAGCTCACATATATAAAACTTGCATTAAAATTATGTATTTTCATGCTCATATATGTGTGTATGCATGTCATGTGTTGCAAGCTCACATATATAAACTTGCATTAAATTATGTATTTTTCATGCTCATATATGTGTTTTCTTAGAGCTATAAAAAGTCCATGGTTCATATCAACACCAAAACTTGATATTGATATATTCAAAGTTTTTTTGTATTAAATCAATTCTATCAAAAACATGTTATTTAGTAAATTAGCAATGACAAACACATGTACATGTACCAACGGGGCTCCGCTTGTCTGGTAGGAACGACTAGTGCATGTCACCTTGTGTTGGGACGTTGCAAGTTAGAATCCCAATGGTATCATTGTATAACTGAGCTTGTCTTAAAAGAAACAATCGACATGTGCAAGCATGTGTGGTTTGCAAAAATATTTAAAATGTTTGCTTTATGATTCAAATATGTATTAGTATTTTTTTTTTAAGTCACAAGTCCTTAAATTGTTGATTTTATCATGATATTATCATGTTTTCAAATTTTTTTTTTTACAGTTTTTATACAAAAATATTTTTTGGAAATTTTCTCTAAAAGCAGTTTTTAAATTTGACATGAGATTTTCCCTTGCCAACATAGCCTCAATACCGAGATTTGAGACATTGGCTCAACCCTATGTGGCAATACTTTTGTTGTGAATATTAATTTATTCTTGGGGAAATAGCCAACAATTTAGTAAATGATGTAGCAATTTATTACCATATGGGTACAACTACCAGGTGATTTGCATAAAGAGGGGTACCTTTTTTTTTTTTAGGGAAAAGGTACGCTCTCAAACGTCAAATGGTGCTTGAAACTAGGGGTGGCAATTTCTGACACGACCTGCCAACCCGCCTCTTAGGCTGGTTCGGGTTGGGCTTAAGCCAACCCGTTTAATATACGGGTCAACCCGCGTAACCCGTTTATTAAACAGGTCGGGTTCGGGTTGGGGGTATGCCAACCCGCCAACCCGGCTGACCCGTTTAATAAACGGGTTAGGCGGGTGGGTCAACCCGCCAACCCGGCTGCCCGACCCGCCAACCCGACCCATCAACCCGTCAACCCGACCCGCCAACCTGTCAACCCGCCAACCCGACCCGCCAACCTGACCCGCGAACCTGAAAACCCGTTTACCCGACCCAACCCATTTATTAAATGGGTTGGCGGGTCATGTCGGGTTACCCATTTATTAAACGGGTCGGGTTCGTGTTTGCCACAGCCGACCCATTTAATAAACGGGTCGGGTTCGGGTTGAGGTATGCTGACCCACCAACCCGACCCGCCAACCCGCTAACCCGACCCGATTGCCACCCCTACTTGAAACCAACAATGAACATGAAATGATCAGAAAGTTTTTTTTTTTTTTTTGAATTTTTACTTGAAGAAACCGCACCAGGCGAAGCGACCTAACCGCGCTAGCTCAGCCTGCCGTACTTACGGTCTCTATCCAGGTCAGCGTAAAACTCTGAGGGCTTACCCCTCGACCCCAGTCTTAATGGTTGTACACCATTCATCTCTTGATTGAATTGAACGTCATCGAAGGAACAACGTCATGGCACCGGTGACCTAAGGTAGCAAACGGATCGGATTCATGAAAGGATTTTTGCAAATTTTGGCTGTCCCAAATCCGAACTGATCCCACTCCCCAATGTATTTTGGGATCCAAAATCTGAACCATGTTCATCCCTACCCTGACCTGATCCACTCTTGCAAAGCATGCGGAATAACGCAATTGGATTGGGGCTTGACATGCAGGACCCAACTGCTAGTCCGACCCGGACCTTACTTGGTTGTCTATAAACCAGATCATAATCCAACTTGAGAATGTACTGAATCAAACATGCACAACAAAATTTAAAAATTTGAAGGGTTTAAACAATTTAGTTCTATTATTTGGGCTGGATATCAGTCCGGCAGGCCCGTAGACTGCAGTTGGCCAAGCCTGTTTGATGCTAGGCTCAATTTGGGCCTAGCCAAAGTCCTTTTGGTGGGCTGGGTTTGTCGGACCCATCATCCCATTATTTTTGACCCATTAGCCCATCAACTTTACCTGGGCTAGATCGGTTGGCAATCAAGTTTCATCTTCATCTGGGGCAGGCTTGGGTTGGGATTTTGTGGTTTGCCTTTGGCTCATCACCTAACTGTCTATGATTCGCTATCAGACACCTGCCTAGAGCCTTGTTAATTGAGGTCATGTTCTTAATGGATCCGAGGCTGAATCAGTGTCCAGATTCGACTAGACTTGCAACGCAATGGGTCTCACCTAGGGATGTAAACGGTTTCAATTCAGATTGGATGTGGTCAATACTATATTCGACTAATCAGATGTTGGCTAAACAAATTGGAATTAGGACGGTGAAAAGCTCATATCAGATTCGTTTTTTTACATGTAAACAGATTTAGATCTCTCAAATTCAGATATTTTTCAGTGTCTGTAGTGAAAAATTAAAACCATATCTGCATCCGGTTATGATCGAAACCTAACAAATGCAACTATACCAAATCAAATTTAGTCGGATACCCCATAAAGGAAGAAGAGGATTCTCCACTCCCTTGAAAATATAAAGGTACTGGAGATGTTTTTTCCGTATGCTCCCAAACCATGTCCGATGCATAACAAAGCAACAAGGACAGTACCAGGTGATATATATATATATATATATTCACTAATTTTTACATGCTTGGTTTTATAAGAACCCACTTTTGAATAATTTAATTTTGATGCATAAATAAGTTTTTTAAAAGCTGTAAAATCAATGGCTTACAATCTTCATAAATGTTCAAGCTTTCAAAATACACGATCCCATGATTGATTCCTAGCAAATCCACATGGTTGAATTTGCAAAGAAAGTGTTGGAAATGCCCATAATTTTAGTTCTCATTTTCTAGTGATTATATATAAATATCAATTTTTAGTAAATCAATGAAATTAGACATATGTAATGTTAGAATTTTAAAAATTACCAAAAATTGATTGTCCAAATCAATCGGGTATCATATGGTAGAGATGCAGTTGGATAGCTTTATATATATATATATATATATATATATATATATATAGAGAGAGAGAGAGAGAGAGAGAGAGTTATGGGTCAGTACTAAACTTATTTGGTGCTAAATAGGTTTTTGGGGCTTTTTCATTTTATCTTTAAATTTTAACTGTACAGATGTGATCTATGTACTTGATTTTATAGGGATTAGCTCTTAAAGCATTTGATTCCAGCACATGGATGAGTTTTTATAAGTTTTAGAAAATAAACAATCTAAAATCTTTATAAAATTTTGAGGCTCCAAACATCATTTTTTTCATAAAAAATGTAACAACTTGAACTCATACCCATTAAAAAGTGGCAAAAAAAATTTTAAACAATTGTGAAAACATTCCGAGCGACCCAAGGGCTTTACATTTATAACGCATCTACAATCAAAGGGATTTTATACTACCATCATCTCAATCAAACCAACTTTATTAATTGAATTCGTATAGTCTGAAGATATAAGCAAATGAATATAAATAAATCAATACATAAAGCCATGTTGTTTCAAGAAAAGTCTGTCAAGTAGTCGCGTATCTCTCATAGCTCCTTGCACAAGTATGTCCCCTCACTAAGCTTCAGAGACTGTGAAAAATACAAAAATAGGAGTGTCAAAATTAAAGATCCTGCGTACAAGTCCTTCTAATGAATCAAATAAATAAAAAGAACATAAATAAGAACCATGCAACATTTTAGAGGGATGCAATTATAATAAATTGATAATAAAAAATAATCATTCAAACAATAGAGAACAATTGCTAAACAAGAAGAAATAATTTGTAAATATGCATGAAATATGAAGCAATTATAATGCAATCACCAATATATCACAAGTAAGAGAAAAAGTAAATATGAATGATCTAATGCATAACATTAATATGCATGATTTCAGTGCACATGCATGAATAAATTATTATCTTTTATTAGAGTTTTTTTTATATGCATGTTCATATTAAATGCAGACAAACTTTAGTTCCTTTTTTTATTACTGTTGCCTGCGGATACTCAAAACGGATAAAAAATCATGAGCTCAAGTTAAGTTTTCAATTATAACTTAACACATAATTTGTATTTTATTACTGAGTTTTACACTAAGCCCTCATTTGATATCAAGAATCAACATCATCCATCGAAATATTAGAAATCAACATCTAATGTCGGGACACTATGAAAATCAACAACTATAATGTCACTTTCTTGGTATACCAAAACAACAGTTATTTCTATACACCACCCCTAGACAAAGTGACAGAATCTCTCTAAAACTGTGGCGGAGAGGTGAACCTCAATATTGAGTTCAGGGGTACAATAATGCACACAGAGTCTTAGTATTCTCACGGTTTCCCAAAATTACAATGTCCAGGATTCACATACCAAAGAAGAGACATCGAGAAAGCATAGATTATATTGTTCTCTTCTTGCATCTTGTTATTAATTCAACTTTTTTAATTTGTAATTCAACATGTAAAACCCATCACGAGACCACAACCTATGACAACATATAACAGTGCAATTAAAATAATAATAAGTGTGATTTTTGTCATGCATAAATAATCAAACAAGGAGCAACACATGCTCAAGACTCTCATGACCTATGATGAACCACTTTTGATCATCGATGCATTCATATGCAAAAAATCATAAATAACATACTATTATGCATTCATTTCACATGCTTTATAATGCACATTCACGTATACTAAATTATTGATGTGCATGAACCAAAAACATTCTTATACATGTGTTCACAAAATCATGTCATTTACATGCTTTTATTCAAGGATGGGCTCAAGTAAACATATAAACACTCATGTCAATATACACATGCTGAAAACACACAATTTTTTAAGTTTACACATGCGTGTGAAGGTAAATTTGCAATAACAGCCAAATCGAGCATGATATGTCAAGTATAAGCGTGTGAAAACTTCATTCATTTGCATGCATATAACCAAAGCATTTACAATGAGCAAATCTGGAAATTTAGTACACTAAATCGAACTCTACTCCAGATTCAAACAAGCACAATAATGAGCAAAAACTGAACATTAACATGTACAAATTTGAACCTCGTGTAAGCATAAACTAAGCATGAAAAGGGATCCGATGCATGAACAAAATCACGCAGATCTGGATATTTTTCATGCATTAAAACTTCTTCTATGCATATATATTTTTTCAAAATCTACCCAAAATGTACATCTATTATATATATATATATATATATATATATATATATATATATATATATATATATATATATATATACAACCAAAATGCATGCCCAGCCGATTGACAATCGGCTGGGGCTAAAGCCAAGACCATACCCAGCCAACTGACAGTCGGTTGGGGCTCTGAAAATAAAACCCCTTTTTTTTAAATCATGTAGACTGAGCCTGGCAGAGGCTCTGCCAGACCTAGTCTAGCTGAGTGGTTGGACTGAGCCTGACAGAGCCAAAGTCTGCCCAGCTAAACCACTCAGCTTGGCTGCAAGGCTACCCAGCTGCAAGCACACACAATGAAAAAAATATATATAAATGTTTTTTTCTTTTTTTCTATTTCACCTTTTTTTTTAAATATCATGCCCAGCCAACACTTGGTTGGGCTAACGCAAGAGGCCAAGGCCTGACAAGCCAGTCGAACCAATGTAAGTAAATAAATACCCAGCCGACTAGCAGTCGGTTGGGGTTTTTCAAAACCCGGCAAACACCCTGCGCAAACCAAACTTGTGCAGATCTGCCAGGGCCTGACAGACCAGTTGAGTGTGACTCGACTGGGCTTCCAGTCAGCCGAATAACAGATGTAAAACATGAGCAAAGAAAACTTCAATATACAAGAATTTAAACATATTCTTTTTCGAATATGCATGCATATGCACAATCATGTTCAAGCTGCATGTATATGCAAAATTTCATGTATCAAATATGCATGAATATGCATATTTTCATTCGGTTATGCTTGATCCATAAACAAGTACTTGATATACAGCTTTTAACATGAATAAAGATTATATTTTATCATAAGAACAAACATATATAGGAATTTTAACTAGATGTAGAATATATACTTATTCTTTCCAAGATTTTAACTACGCTAAACCTGGGTCAGATTTGCGCATGTTTCAAGCATGACAAATATGTCCCAATTTAGGGATTCACGACACATAATGAGATATATATACAATACACTTTTTGATATATGTGTTTTTCCCAAACTAAACCCCGAAAAGGGAAAATCGTTAATATCAATCCATGCATAATAGAGTAAATATCCAAATTTACTCTTTTCCCATGGATTTTCACTAAAACCTTGCATGAAATTCAAATCCATGCTCTTTTTCTCATTCAAAACAAGAGAAAGACCTATACCTTATTCGTAGATCGAGAAAAAACAAAAAAAATAATGGGTGTTTGGAAAAAAAGCCTTCTTATTCTTCCTTCTTTTCCTCTCTTTTCTCTCTTTTTTCATCTCTTTCTCTCTCTTCTCCCTTTTCTTTTTCTTTTTTTTTATCTTTTTATAGACCACAAGGGGGGTAACCCCCCGCCTTCTAGATGGTCTGGAGAGAGAGCTCTCCCCTTTTGGGACTCCCACTCTCAACTTTCCAAAAATTTTAAAATTCCTTTTTTGTTGACTTTTCAAAGTTTCTGTTTTTTTAAAAGTCTTTCTCAAATCTTCTTTACCTTTCTTAAACCTATATAAGGACTCACTTAAAGAGTCTCAACTAATAACCAAAAGGTGAAATTCAGAATCAATTAAAATTATTTATTTATTTATTAATAATTAAATATTTAAAAACTTCTAGAGGGTACATTATCCCTTTGGAAGTCTTTTTAACTCTAAATAACCTCAATTTACATATAAAAAATAAATTTAAAGCTATATTTTTGTTGGGTATGGGTTTTGGATCTAGATTCAAATCCAAGATCCAAATCTATATCCAAAATACAATTAGGTCTTGGGTTGTTCGATCAAATCCAGATTAATATGGGTATTGGGCAGAGTCCAAATCCATATTAATTTGGATCATAAGCATTGGATTCAGTCCAATCCAAATCCAGACCCGGCTTGTCGAGGTGATCTTTTTTAAAAAAATATGATTTTTGGACCAATCATAGCCTAAATTCAGAAAAATAAAATATCGTTATACTCAGAATTTTGAGACGCATCCAACGATATATAACTCAAATTTTGCTTCTGAATTTTGCCCAAAAATAACCTAAATTTCGATTGAATTTAAAAGTTAAAAATAAAACTTGTTCTCATGTTTTAAGTGGCTCATTTAGGCCTTATCGATAAGACTTGGGCTAAGCCCAGACTCAAAGGCATCGACCTAAAATCAAGAATCTACCAATTTTTCTTCTATACTTAGCCAAATTTTTGAAAAATCTCAAAATGACTAAGTGTGAAAATACACGATATTACATCCCTACCCCCTTAAAGGAATTTCGTCCATGAAATTATAACATACAAAATAGGTCTGGGTAGTGTTGACGCATATTCGCCTCAGGCTCCCAAGTGCACTCGTTCAGTCTGTGATGTTGCCAGTGTACCTTAACAAACAAGATCGTCCTACTACGAAGCGTCCTCTCTTGGTAATACACAATCTCAATTGGCTTCTCCTATGTCGTCAAGTCAGGTTGTACCTCGATTGCCTCATAGTAAATCACATGTGAGGGGTCAGGTACATACTTTCTCAACATTGAGACATAAAAAATATTGTGGATCTGCAAAAACTGAGGAGGAAGTGCCACACGGTACACGGTCTCTCCAACCCGCTCAAGGATCTCAAAGGGTCCCACATATTGAGGACTCAACTTCTTCTTCTTCCTGAATCAGAAGAAACTCTTTGTAGGCGAGATCTAAATGAACACGTGATCGCCCACATCAAAACTGAGCTCTCTATGTTGTTGCTCCGCATTTTGACTGCTCTGTGCTGCGACTAACCTCTGCCGGATCAAACACACTTGGTTTGCATAATGTTGGATGATCTTTAGAGATTCCACTACTCTCACTTCAACCTCATCCCAGCACACAAGGGATCTACATGGTCTGCCATATAGAGCTTTGTAGGGAGCCATACCAATACTGGCATGAAAACTATTATTGTACAAGAACTCTGCAAGCTTCACATGTTTGTTCAAATCTCTTGCCAAATCCAAAGCGCACACTCTTAACATGTCCTTGAATATTTATATTGTACGCTTCATCTGTCCATCTGTCAGTGGATAAAACATCATGTTGAACTTCAATGTAGTGTCATGGGTCTTCTGAAGTTGGTGCCAGAATCGAGACATAAAATGAGAGTCTTGATCTGACACTATCAAATGTGGCACCCCATGAAGTCTAACAATCTCATCCATGTAGAGATCAAACAAACTCTTCAAGCTCTGACTGATCCTGATAGGAAAAAAGTGGGCATTCTTTGTCAGTCTGTCCACTATCACCTAAATGACATCGTGTTGTCGTTGGGTTCTCGGCAATCCTATGATGAAATCTATCAAAATATCATCCCACTCTTACTCTGAGATATATAGTGGTTGCAGAAGTCCACCAGGTCTCTAGTGCTCGATCTTCACCTGCTGACAGGTGAGACACCGAGATACAAAATTAGCGATGTCTCACTTCATCCCATTCCACTAATAAGTCTTTTGAAGATCTTTGAACATCTTGGTGGAACTAGGGTTAACAGAATATGTAGAATTGTGGGCCTCACTCATCAGCTTCTTTTGAAATGCCTTCAGAACCCACCATCTATCTCCGAACATGATGGTCCTGTCCTTCTCACGACGAAACTATACCTCTAGCTTTTGAGCACTCACACATAACTTCTTAAAATGTAGATCAGTTGACTGAAGCTCCTCGATCTGATCTATAATCTTTGGTCGCGCCTGCATTCCAGTATAAAAGATGTGTCCAGATTCATCTACAAATGGTTGTCATCTGACAAACTCCTCGATCAAATCCCAACTACGCCCTATCAGACTGGTTGTCGTGATAGACACCTTTCTGCTAAGTGTATATGCCACCACGTTTGCCTTATCAGGATGGTAGAAGATAGAAAAGTAATAGTCCTTCAGGAACTCCAACCACCTACGTTGCTTCAAATTTAAATCACGCTGAGTGAATATGTACTTGAGGCTCTTGTGATCGAACATGACTTCAAACTACTTTCCATATAAGTAGTGGTACCAGATCTTCAACGTGAAGACCATTGTTGCTAACTCCAAGTCATGCATGAGGTAATTCTTCTTATGCACCTTCAGCTACCAAGAAGCATACATAATAACCTTTCTATATTGTATAAGAACACAACCCAATTGGTCCCTAATGCATCGCTATACATAACAAATCCACCTGTCCTAAAAGGCAACATCAAAATCGAGGCCGTAGTCAACCTTCTTTTCAACTCCTAAAAGATCTCCTCACACCGAGGTGACCAATCAAACTCCACCGCCTTCTACAATAGTCGAATCATTGGGGCAACTATACGCGAGAAGTCTTAGATGAATCGACGGTAGTAGCCTGCCAATCTCAAGAAACTTCTAATGTCTGACACAACCTTCGACTGCTCCTATGGCAAAATGGCCTCTATCTTGACTATATCGACCTCAACGCCCTTCACAGAAATCACATGGCCGAAAAATATCACTCTATTAAGCCAAAACTTGCACTTTTAGAACTTAGCATAAAGTTGATGTTCTCTTAGTGTCTGCAAGACAATCCACAGATGCTCTCGGTGCTCCTCTACGCTCTCTGAGTATATAAGAATATTGTCAATGAACACGATGACAAAGGAATCCAATCACAAACTAAAGACCCAATTCATGATTTCCATAAATGTTGTAGGGGCATTGGTGAGTCCAAAAGACATCACCAGAAACTCATAATGCCCATATCTGGACCTGAATGCGGTCTTCGGAATATCCTTCACCCTGATCCTCAACTGATGGTACCCAGAATGAAGGTCGATCTTCGAGAACACGTTAACCTTCATCAGTTGATCGAACAGATCATCGATCATAGGCAATGAGTAATTATTCTTCACAATCATCTGGTTCAATATGTGATAATCAATACAAAGTCACATGAAATCATCTTTCTTCTTGACAAAGAGAACTAGTGCACTTTCGAAAGATACACTCGGCCTAATAAAGCCCTTGTCAGGAAGCTCCTACAACTGCTTCTTTAACTCCACTAGCTCTGCAGGTGCCACGCGATACGGTGGTCGAGAAATAGGTGTCGTACCAGACACTAACTCAATAAAAACTCAATCTCTCTATGCGGTGGCAATCTTGGCAAATCCTTCAAAAAACTTCTGAACAACATCTAACTGCTCCAAGGGTGTCGCCTGACTATTCTGCACAGACATGCTGGCCAAGAACACCATGCAACCCTGCTTGTGGTACTTCAAGATCTTCAATGCTGAGACTATCTTCACCTCACTAGATGATCTAGTCGAATGAAATACTAACACAAACAAATCAAGATGCTACAAAAGGACTTTCTTTTCCCAACACTGGAGGGCAACATTATGTCTGGACAATCAGTCCATACCTAGAATGACATCATAGAAAGTCATATCTATTATGACCAAGTCGGCAGACAACTCATACCCCTCGATAACAATGCAAACGACAGAAAAATATTTTTTACAAAAAAAGGATGCACACATAGGTGTCATCATATCTAGAGCCTTCTCAAGGCTAGACGAAACTAAATCAAGCACACTCGCAAACGATGATGATATAAAACTATGAGTAGCACCAGAATCAAACATAGAGCGCACATAATAATTTTCAACTAGGAAAATACCTTCGATCATATCAGTTTGATCACCCTATACGACAACTGTAGCAACGTAAACTCGCTCGTTCATCCTTTGATGTCCCTACTGCTGCTGAAGTCTCTATTGCTGTTGTTGTCCTCCCTGAGTGGTCGGCCTATTCAGATAATGAGTAGCAATGTGCCCAGGCTGCTGGCATTGGTAGCAGACTCTCCTCAATAATAGACAAAGCCCTGAGGATGGCGCTTGTTGTACCTGCAACACACGTATGGGGCCTTCCTCTGCTGATGTCTCTGTTGGGGTCAACCTTGTTGGGCTCCCTATTGGCGTCCCTGCTAGGTCCGCTTCCTCTTACCCCCCTGCATCTTGCCGCCTGCAGGTGGGTTCTTCCTTGCTCTGCTCGTAGAACCACCTTTGTTGCCGCCTCTTTGTTGCGACCCATCCCTGGACCTCTCCCACTCCTCATTCAGGACAGTCACAGACTATATCTCGTTATTGAGGGTGGTAGGTCGGCTCATCATCACACATACTCTAAGTTCATCATTCAACCCGCGAATGTATTTGGTTGCCCTCGCCTTATCATCAGCGAATAGGTTTGGGCAATACCACTCTAAACTTCTGAATTTGGTGGTATAGTTCACCAAACTCATACTTTCCTGAGCCAGCTCAAGGAATCTCTGATGCATCATTTCGCACGTAGGAGAAAAAGTACATATCCAAAAATTCTTTCCTGAAAAACTCTTAGGGAATCACATCTACTCCATCGTACTTCACCCTTTGCAAGGTGTCTCACCACTTCTTGGCATTGCCCTTTAAACGATACGTGTCAAAAGCGGTCTTCCTGTCTTTAAAGACAGGCAGGGCATCGAACACCCGCTCAGTCTTCTCGACTCAACTCTTAGCTGCCTCTAGGTTGGCATTCCCTACGAAAGTTGGTGGATCCAACTTCAAGAATTTCTCATAGGTGACTACACCGGGGTTCAGAGCAACTTCAACAGGATGAACACAAGTAAGAGTTGGCACTGCCTGCACCTACACGTTGGTAGCCATTATCGTCGTAAGAGTATTGAGGGTATTCAGCATGAAGTCCCTTTGCTCCTGCCAGTTTGTGGGAGCACCAAAAGAATAAGAAGCACGGGTGCGGTGATACATCTAGAATATGAAAAAATTGAAAAAGTTATACCCCGATCGATCTTATTCTCTTAGGATTGATCTTGTATACTCACCCCCATTAATATAGTCATATCGCCATTCATAACATACACAAAAAGAAATTCATATTTAGCTATACTAGCATGTCATCACAAAAATTCAAACATCCTTAGAAGCATCAAATAACCTTATCAGTGATGGAGACCGCTCTGGAGCATAAGGCACGACTTGATGACATTCTTGGATAAGGCTCAATTACCAAAAAGAGACTTTTGGTACAAAAAAGATGGTAGAATATAAGATTTTGTGGTATGCTCTGATACCAAACTTATAACGACCCCAACTCATACCCGTTGAAAACTGGTAATTTTTTTTAAATAATTGCGAAAACATTCTCAGTGACCCAGAGCCTTAACAGTTATAACACATCCACAACCACAATAGATCTTATACTACTACCATCCCAACAAAACCAACTTTATTAATTGAATTCGTATAGTCTAAAGACATAAGCAAATGCATATAAATAAATTAAAACAGGGAGCCACATTGTCCCAAGAAAAGTCTGTCAAGTAGTCGTGTAGCCCTCGTAGCTTCTCGCATAAGCATGTTCTTTCATTGAGCCTTAGGAACTGTGAAAAACACAAAAGTAAGGGTATCATAATCAAAGATCTTGCGTATATGTCCCTCTAATGAATCAAATAAGTAAAAAGAATATAAATAAGAATCCTACAATATTTTAGATAGATGCAATTATGACAAATTGATAATAAAAAATAATCATTCAAACAATAGAGAATAATTGTTAAACAAGAGAGAACAATTTGTAAACAACATAGAACATCAATTAAGCAATAACGACATTCATCATGCAATAAAGAGCAATTATCATACAATCACCAATATATCACAAGAGAATAAGTAAATATGCATGATCTAATGCATAACAGGAATGTGCATGATTTCAGTGCACATGCATGAATAAATTATTATCTTTTATCAGAGTTTTCTTTTATATGCAAGTCCTTATTAAATGCACACAAGCTTTAGTTCATCTTTTTATTACTGCTGCCCGCAGATACTTAAAACATGTAAAAATTTCTGAGGTCAAGTTAGGTCCCCAGTTGTAGCTTAACACATAATTTTTATTTTATTACTGGGTTCCACACTTAGCCCATGATCAATATCATGAATCAGTACCATCCATCGTAATATTAGAAATCAACATCAAATGTCGGGTCACTATAGAAATCAATAACTATAATATTACTTTCTTGGTATACCAAAACAACAGTTGTGTCTACACACCACTTTCAGGAAAAGTGACAGAATCTCCCTAAAACTGTACCCGGGAGGTGAACCTCAATACGGGGTTCAGGGGCACAATAACGCACAGAGAGTCTTAGTATCCGCACGCTTTTTCAACATGGCAATATTCAAGTTTTTCATACTAAATAAGTGATATCAAGGAAGCATAAATTGCACTGTTCTCTTCTTTCATCTTATTATTAATTCAACTTCTTTAATTTGCAATTCAACATGCAAAATTAATAACACAGGTTCACAAATTAACATGTGAAGCTATCACAAAACCACAGTCCGTGGCAATATAGAACAGTGCAACTGAAACAATAATATCAAGTGTGATTTTTGTCATGCATAAACAATCAAACAAGGAACAACATATGCTTAAGGCTCTCATGACCTACGATGATCCACTTTTGATCATTGATGCATTCATATGCAAAAATCATAAATAACATGTTATTATGCATCCATTTCATATGCTTTACAATGCACATTCACATATGCTAATTTAGAGATGTGCATGAACTAAAAACATTCTCATGCACGTGTTCACAAATCATGCATTTTTCAAGTTTGCACATGCGCATGAAGGTAAATTTGCAATGACATTTGAATCGAGCATGATATTTCAAGTATAAGCGTATGAAAACTTCATTCATTTGCATACATATAACCAAAGCTTTTATAATGGGCAAATCTGGAAATTTAGTACACTAAATTGAACTCTACTCCATATTCAAATAGGCACAACAATGAGCAAAAATTGAATATTAACATGTATAAATCTGAACCTTATTTAAGCATAAACTGAGCATGAAAAGGGATTCGATGCATGAACAAAATCATATAGGAAATCTGGATATTTTTCATGCATTAAAACTTCTTTCTCTGCATATATATTCTTTTCCCAAAGTCTGCCCAAAATGTATATGTTATATATATATATATATATATATATATATATATATATATATATATATATATATATTGACTGCCATAACCAAAATGCATGCTCAACCAACTAACAGTCGGTTGGGGGCTAAAGCCAAGACCGTACCCAGCCAACTGACAGTTGGCTTGGGGCTCTAAAATTACCCCCCGCCTCCCCCCCGTTTTTTTTTTTAAAATCATGCAGACTGGGCTTGGCAGAGGTCTGCCAGACCTATACCAGTCTAACCAAGTGGCTGGATAGGGCCAAAACCTGCCCAGTCGAGCCACTCGACTGGGCTGCTAGGCTACCCAGTTGCAACATACACAATGAAAAACTCACATGTATATATTTTTATCTCTTTTTTTTCCGTTCACCTTTTTTTTTTAAATATCATGCCTATCCAACACATGGTTGGGCTAACGCAAGAGGCCAAGGTCTGATAGGCCAGCCAAACTTTTTCTCACGTTTTCAACCTTATATATAACTTGAATTTCGCTTGAAAATAACCTAAGTTTTTTTCAAAAATAACCTAATTTTTTTTTAAAAATAACCAAAATTTTGCTTGAATTTAAAAGTTAAAAATAAAACTTTTTATCACATTTTAAGTTGCTTATTTAGGCCTTGTCTATGAGGCCTAGGTCAAGCCCAGACCCACAAACATCGGCCTAAAACAAAGAATTTACCAATTTTTTCTCTACACTTAGCCAATTTTTTAGTGTGAAAATACACTATATTACATAAAACACATAACCTAGGTGTGGATTTTTAGTAAAACTACCATGCCCAACACATTTATAAGGCTGGAAATGCATAAAAAGCATTGAAGAAGCTAAAAAATCCATTTAACACGCTGTTTAACACCAAATGGGTTTAGCACGGACATATATAAAGTAGAACAACACTCTTGGAAGGTAGGAGCGAGCCATCACCTAATCACGGGCCAACACTACGGCCACACTTTCCACATTGATCAGGGTTTCCTCCAACGAACAGGATTAAAGCCACCAGCCAAACGGGGATTTCTTCCCCGGAGGCCCTCTCTCATTTCCCACGCATGATTCTTACTACTTTCCCACGGAGAAATAATTCTGCTGCGAAATCGAACTCGGGATTTTGAAAAATATCGAGGATATTGCATGGGAAAAGAGGAAGGAAAAAATGGTGAACTGAAATCTCCCCAGGGGGTCCGTGTTTCTCCTGGGAACCGCCACGTGTCCCGGAGAGGCTCCACCTGCCCCCTCCGACTTATTAAAAAAAAGCGTGGTCTTAGGAACGCAATTGAATCGAGGAGAAGCCGTCCGAAGTGGAAGCCATGGCGTCACGGAGACTCTGCTTCGTCGCCTTCCTCTTCCTTTTCTTTGCTCTCTTCGGAGTCCGAACGCTAGCGGACGTCGGCGCCGGCGCCCATGAGGAGGTGGTGGAGGAGATCGACGCCGCTCCGGCGGACCCTAAGCACTCGCTGGAGGAGGAGATCGACGCCGCTCCGTCGGACATTAAGCACTCGCTCGAGGAGGAGTTGGAATTGGAGTTGGGGCTGCTCAGGTCTAAGATTGCCTTCCTAGGTTGGTCGCCCACACGATTTCTCTCCCCGATCGTTCTTTTCCGTCCGCAGCGTCTCGGGCATTCTCTGATTCGATGCATTGGATCCTGTTTTTTAGTTTGGCCTTTGTGTTGCTTTTGCAATCTGTTGGAATTATGGAGGGTTTATGATGTTGACTTCATTGAAGAGTTCTGTGTTGATCCTGGAAGGGTAATGAGTGGATTTTTTGCGGTCTTCGACGATTAGCTTATTCGATTGCTCATCGACGTATTTTTTAGCGTGAGGATATGCTAAGCTTGGATCGTTGGATTTGATTCTGTTTTAGTTGATGATTTTACTGAGTTATTAGTTCACAGGGAAATTAGTTAGGACTTAATTATCGCTTGCATCAACTTGGATTTTAAGATACGAATCTCTCTCTCTCTGTTCTTGCGTGTGCAAATTTCAAAGAAAACACACACTAAGAGTTAGTAAATTTGCTTTAGATACCACAATGTTACATTAATTAGTTCATTGTTTGTGATCGCTATTTATTATTTACCGACGATCTAATTTTGGGACAAGCAAATTACGAGGAGTTGACAAAAGATGTTTTTTCTACATGTCAAAGATATGGAAAATTGGATTTTGTTTTTTCATTTGTTGCATGTTGGTGATATATACTAAGAGGTTGAATGTCTGTTTGATGTTGAAACAAGCAGTTGAAATGTGTTTTACTTTTTGTAGAACCTTTTAAAATACCCATGATGCTGAGATTAATAACAAGACCTTCACAGTACTTTCAATTATTTGACATTTTCTTGTTCAGATACAAAAGTTTAGCAGTGGATATTGGTTAAAGAGACTTTTCCATCTAAGGGGTTAGAAAACTTACTCCAAGAAAATATTTGTACTTGTTAACAAGGTTTTAAAACCCGTGACTCGGAACGTGACTCGGAACTCGACTCGTTCTTTATTGACTCGTGACTCGGACCGGGTTTTGTTAACTTTTGATTTTAAAAGAAAAACAATATATAATTTGTCTCAAACCATGTTTTTCAGTAAACATATAGTCTAAAGAGTTGACAGAATAAAAAATTGCAAGTTCAGAGTAGAAAAAGTACAAACTTCTTCATAACAAGGTCACATGGAAAGATCAAGTTACATGAAGAAGCTGATGAACCATAATACAACTACAGCAAAAAGATAAATAGAAATAAAAAGGACATTAATGAATACCTTAAATTCAAAGGTGATTAGCTTATTGAGCCAAAGCATGCTGCTCATATTTGACTCAGGTTTAGCTAGATGAATATTGATTGTCCCCAGCTAGAAGCCTAGAACATCTAGGTTGGAAGAAATGGTTAGAAGAGGCAGGACAAAGGACTGAAAGGAGGGACCGAGCAAGGGAAATGCTGTCACATGGATACATGCACAAGCATACCGTACAAGATCAACACAACTGGTATGATATGGGTGTTTCTGTCAAAAAATAAGGATGCTAGGGTACAGATTGTTATGCACAGGTGTGGGTGCAGGTATATTTAAGATTGCAAAAAAAGAAATTCACAAGAATATGAAGATACAAAATTTCAAACTTTGTACAAGAATATATTTGTATATATACAATGAAGGATATGATATGAGTGCATAAAGTGCGAGGTGTATTTAAGATTGCAAATATAGAAATTCACAAGAATACGAAGATAAGCAAATACAGACTTTGTACAAAAATGTATTTTTATATACAATGAAGGATATGATATGTGTTCATAAAACAACACTCAAAGGCACCCAACACCAGAACATGAAGTACAAGCACCGATACGTGTATGCTTCACTTTTTTGTTAGATCTTTGAATCATTTTTTTTGCCAATATGTTTAATCAACACATAAAGATTGATAGATTATTGTATCTTTGAACTGGTTTGTCTTGTAATTTATTATTTATTATTGAACTGTTATTTTGAAATACCCAAAAAATCAAAATTCAAATATCCCAGAACTCGGCCGAGTCAAGGCAAGCCGAGTTGACTCGCTGGAGGGCCGAGCTGAGTCAGCCGAGTTGACTCGGCGAGTTTTAAAACCTTGCTTGTTAAAACCATAGATGGCAACAATGTGCAAGTGGATGAGTAATGATGAGTTATGCACTAGATAGACTGCAAAGTTAGAGGTGTGGGGTTCATATGGTTGCAATAAAGCATCTTCTTTTGATTGAGACAGTACAGTGTGTTCTGATGTTCAGCTTGTATGACATGATAAATATAACAAGATTGGTGCAGACTGATGATACGAAGCACGCTAGTAATATATAATGCAATGAATGTGAACTACTCAGACTGTAGGGGTGCTCGTATTGCATTATGCAGCAGATCTGATACTATTGGGCGAAACAACTCTAAGGTAAATGCCTGTAGATGATATGCATGTCTCAAGTTGGTTGACTTGATGGATGAAAAAGAAAATTACTAAAGTGCATATATTTGAGGAAGTTTAATAGCATTTCCCTTAGATAAGAAGAGTGAGAAAGGTTGTTTGAGGTGGTTTTGTATTCCATTAAGTGACATGATGCCACTCTAGTGTGAACAGGTTGGATGTGCTGAAGTAGCCATAAGAAGCAATGGGTGGCATGAGCTAATCTACAACCAATTCTATCATGGATAGAAAACTAGGTAGTAACAAGCAATTGGGCTCTGCCAAGGCACAATGCCCTTAAAAGGCCTTTCGGTGCCTCAGTGGGACTAGTCGGTTGACTAGAGACTCCAATATTTTTTTAAGAAATATGGAAAAATTATATTGGAATACTAAAACTAATGGAATACATGCATTTATGTCTCCTTATATATACCATTTCATTTTTTCCATAAAACTTACTCAGATGAACATGATTGTGTCTAAATCCCTTAAATCCAAATCTTTAGAGTACATTCAAGGGATCAGATTTTGTTTGGGGCTGACAACAAATCCCAGCTATTAAAAAATTAAATTTCACATCTCCATTTTTTCAAACATCAGTGGTTTATTTGTTGGCCAACGTGTTTGCCAAACCTGATACTTTAAGTCTGAGATACAAGGCACTAAGTTTCACTGTTGATTTTGATTGAAATTTGTAAAGAATCATATTTTCAGCACCATACTGGTCCAAATAATTGGTCTAGATATATTTAAAGTAAGAATATTCCAGTTAGTTTAGCTACATTTAAAGCATTTTTCCCTTACCCAATCTCAACAAAATGTGGTTGAAAGCCTGGGTATAGAAAGTGCGCTTTTAAGAGAAAAAGACCAGCATAATCCAAAAAATGTTGAACAGCTATTTTTTTTAGCTTAACCAGAATTAGTAAAAATTTATGATATTATGTGCCTCAACTCCGCAAAAACTGTTGACTGATATATTGGAGTGGCCCATCTAATAGATATTTAGGTAATAGGTAGGTCTTCTACTGATGTAAAATAAGAAAACATATTTTTCATTAGTGGTATGGATGAAATATGTGCACGTGGTAGTTATTTTAACTCTCTCTCTCTCTCAACCAGTTTTTCAAATA
Organism: Nuphar pumila; assembly: GCF_984573655.1. Lineage (NCBI taxonomy): Eukaryota > Viridiplantae > Streptophyta > Magnoliopsida > Nymphaeales > Nymphaeaceae > Nuphar > Nuphar pumila. The sequence goes on along the minus strand of NC_143254.1, from coordinate 7,615,080 downwards.
TTCTATGCGCACTTTTGCACATACACTCGTGTGTGTATCAGACAAGGAATACACTTGTATTTCTTGGCATCATGGGACAGTGGCTTAGGTTGAAATTTAGTCACGTTTACCATCTACGGTTGGTTCCCGTAACCTGTCTGTTTGGTTTTCACTTTTCAGCCCAGCTGATAACAGGCTGATGCCAGCTGAAGGCTTGGAGTGGGACAATCTGAGTTTAAGACTGGCAAACAACTTAAATTGTGGAACATCCATCTAAAGGGCATGCTTGTACTGTTTCTTATGCAAGAAAAAGGATGTTGGTAGAATTAGAAGTGGAAGTGGATCCATCTTTATTAATAACACCAACAACACTTGCTTCTATCTGCCTGATATCTGGAAACCAGTATTAGTGCATACATTATCTGATACGCTCAGGTGTATGGTATATCATGCTCATGTTACTCACTTATCCTTCTGCCTTTGTTACTTTCATCAGTATCTTAACTAACATCTTCATTATTCTTTTAGAACTATCTTTCAAATAGAGATTTGCCTTGTGTTTTTATGTCTTTTACTATTATTATTTTGTTATTAAACCAACATGTAGCTTATAGTTGTGATTGTTTATTTATTTTTAAGAGTCTAATATTGAAGAGAAAACCCAAGAGCTGAAAAGTAAAGATGATAGGATCATTCGGCTTGAAAAGATCATTCAGGAAAAGTTGGAGAATCTTGCATCATTGCAGAATGAAATTGATTCCCTTCAGGTTGGTGTTGGTCCTAAATTTTAAATTTAATTGAGCTGATGTTTTCATTTGCAGAACATGGTGTTGATTACAGTTCCCTTATCTAATGTAAAGAATAACTTGTCTTTTTGGTCTCTTTCTTCATCTCGATCTAGAGCTATTTTACTACAGTTTTTGGTTTCTGTGTTATATTTTATTCTTGTAGGGTGTATATATTGCTAAACTCATCTGATAGGCTTATCAAGGTTCAGCCTTGAATACTCTTAATGCAAGTCGATTGTCATCAACGTTATTCTTAATCATATGAAAGGGGGACTCAAGTAACCTGTCATTGGAATAGACAGGATTCTAGTTTAAAGAACAATGCCAAATGTTTTAAAGAAACATAGTATTCATGTGACATGGATTTCCTGGACTTGGATGTTACTGTTAGGTTCCTGCTTTTATTAACATTTGGATTAGAGTTGGAGAATGTGATATCCTAATCAAAACTCCAGATGAAACTGTTTCAACCCATTTTTAGTATGTTATCTCGTCATTCTTTGGGACTTGAATTGGGTTGGTCGGGTTAATGTGAGGTTTTTTTGGACAAAATTGGGCTTGTGTTGGTTTCAGTTAGACTACTGCATGTTTTGAATTATGTCAAAGTTGCACAAAAGATGAGTTGGATTGGGATTAAAGGTTGGGCATGTCGCTGCTAACCTCTCTATTTTGATTATTGTGGCTGGTTATTAGGATTCTCACAAAGGTCCTACCTTGTGCGTGGAGTCCCTATCGACCTAGTGACCTGCGGTCTACAGCCCATGACCCTAGTGGGTAATAATGGGGCTTTGGTTATATTGGGTGTTGGGTTGAGTTGACCATTCCCTGAGTTCAGTGGATGGGGTAAACAGGTCCATGTTCGGCTGTGGTTGGGATGGGCCAAGGCTAAGTTAAGTTCAGATAAAGATAAGCAAGTTGGTCTTGGTTGTGTTAGGAATTGGTGGCTCAGAGGTGGTTGCACCTAGATTGTTTTTTCAGGTACTACATCGGGTTAGGTTGGTTTAATCATGTAGATTTTACATAGGGCTGGCAACAGTCAGATAATCTGTTACGATTTGGGGCATGCGATCTACCTGACAATGTAATCAGGTTTGGGTCGTTCAAGTCAATCATATGAGAGTAAAATATATGTATTTTAGCTAAGCCACATGCAAAGTACTCGGGTTGAGTACCTGCCAAAAATAAAGTTCAAACCCAAGCCAAGTGTTAATTGGTTGACCTGCTTTTCTTTGTTTTGCTGGTATCTGCCTGTCCAGATCCAGGTTCGCCTGTAAACCAACTTGGATCTGACCACATGGAACAGAGACAAAATCAAACTTCGAATTTCTAGAAGTCATAGGTGACATTTGTAGGATTTAGATATTGTGCGAATTGGGTGGAAATAAATGCTTAATGGACAGGGATATCTACATTCCAGAAAAATTAGAACTTTTTATATGCCACACATTTGGATAATCTAGGACGAATCCGTACACATTTTCTTTCTAGTTCCGGAAATTGGGTAACATTTTATGCCATGAGCTGAATTTAGAGCTGTTATTTGAAATTGGGAAGATTTGATGAAGTATGCACTTGCAAACCTATTTGTGTTGAAATTCCTAAAATTTTCAAGTATGCTTGTCATCCAGTAGTTTACTCATGCTTTTTAAAAATGTGTGAAATCATTGATTTATCTTCAAATTTTATTTGTGCAATTGGACAAAGGTTATCTCTGATTTCATGTAAGATAAGAAAGTTAGATGTGGTCACGTCGCCTCGTTTTTGTTTTATTGGTTGATTGTAAGCAATGGATATGACCAAATGTATAGTTGGTGTTTTAATGTTTTGCGTGGTGCATGAGGCATCACTTATTGTTGGCCATAATTTCTGTTCTCATTGTGGATATTTTTACCCTTTGTAAAATGTTTTGTCATAAATCATTGGTTCCAAACATTGATCATTTTCTCATTGTATAAAAGCTGGGGTTGGGTAACCTTTCCATTTTTCTATTCTAATGAATTTTCATATTCCTATCTTGCTTTGTAGAGAAAGGGGGCAACAGATGCAGAAGAACAGATTGGAAAGGCTCGTGCAAAAGCCACTGAACTTGAAAACCAGGTGATAGGAAGCAGTTTCCTCATGTGATTGGCTTTGTAAATTTGGTCTCTCTTCATTGGTTTTAATTGATGTTATCTATCTGGTTGGCAGGTTGCAATTTTGAAGAGTAAAATTGATCTACAAAATAGGCAGCAACAGGTTGTGGAACTTCAGGCAAGTGATGCTGAGAAGAAAACAAAAGAATTGTCTACTAAAATGGGAAATGTAAGACCTCGGTTTATGGGAGCTGCTATTCTGGATAGGAAGCATTAGTATCTGTATTGTTAGATGGAGTTGTTAACCAATAAATGACTTTCAATTGTCATTATCATTTATTTGTGCTCTTTTTTTTAACGCTGAACCATTTTCTGCCTTATTTTATTATACACATTTGTGATGTTAAGGTGCTTATTTCAGTTGCACATCATGTCAAATTGTCCATCTAATAGAAGGATTTCTTATCACTCACATGCACTGATCATGTTATGCTGTCTTTCGGACTTTGTTATGGAGGGGCGCTTGCCTTGTATATTAGGGTACCATTACAATTTGACCAGTGCATGGGTATTTGTTATTTCCATTTGTAGTAATAAGCTATTTGATAACAATCAGAATAAAGATGTAGAAAGGACAAGAGATGAGGATGACTTGCAGAAAGTCTAAAACCCTGTATTTTGTGTTAGGACTGGACATCCCATTAAGATGTAGAAATTGAGACAAATTGCAAAAATATCCCAAACAGTTAAATAACCATATAGGATACAAAATAACATTATAAAAGTGCCACACCATCAAGGCACATCCGTACTGCAAGCAATCTCTGTTCTACCAAGTGCTCATCATTGATCTGGGTCTGTATTTTGGATTTGACCTAGATCCACTTCGTGGTTGAATAACCCCTCTCAAGCTATACATGGTTTATGACCATGAAGGGTTTGCTCTTCAAATCCCAATGACTTAGCTTCGTAAGTGCCTTTGTAAACAAATCCACCACTTCTTTTACATAGATGAAATGTGCCTTAAGCTCCTGAGATTCAATTTTCTCTTGTATAACATGATTTTCTAGCTCATCCTGCTTGATTTTGTTGTGCTGCACTCAATTCAAAGATTTACCACTGCACGTTTATCATTTGAATATGACAGACTTTGATATTGTGTGGGTAGTAAATTTCTCACATTACTTTTGATGTCATGGCTGCCATGACTATATTTTGCCCCCGTACTCCATCAAACCACCTTCCATTGCTTATTGCTGCTCCAAGAAATTATATATATATGTTCATATCATTGTAATAGGTAATACCCAATAGGGGTATTTCAGTCTTTTTACTGTATAGGCTGTGCCCAGTAGGGCACTAATGTCTTTGTGTATTTCTGTTTCCTTTATTTTTTTTTCTGTTTTATAAATTCCTGTTTTTGTAATAGGCAATATTGTCATTTGCTGTTGGAAGATCCCAACAACTATATTTATAGCTGTTGGGATGCTCCCAACAACCATATTGGGTGCTTCTCCTTAGATGGCCATTGTTTTTTCAAGCACCCAATCTCTCAATAATATTTCATTATTTATACTTGTGATTCAAGCTCATAAGTGGCTTATGTGTATGAGTTTTGTATTGACCTATAAGTGGTCATTGTGTTCTTGTAAGCCCATAGGAGGCATCTTTTTGTAATTTTTGCTCTTTCATTACATGGTATCAGAGCCTTGGTGCTCCTTGATTGCTCTTTGTATTTGAAGATAGTGTGGTGGACTGTAAAGATCTATGTAGTCAAAAGCACTAGGCGGTGCCTAGTCGGTGGACCCCTAAAAAGACTAGTCGGAGACTATGCGGGATTAGGGTGGACTAGTTGGTACCTTAATTAAAAAAATCTAAAAATTTAAAAAATATGCAAATGAACTACCAAAATTAGTAACAAACATGTATGCAACATAAAATCAATCACCAATAAGTAAAAGATAAAAAAACATGTCAAACATTACAAAACCTGCCCAAATATTAAAAACAATTGAATAAGCAAAGGAAACAACTATCACAGGTGTATCTTCAACCCATTCATTGTCTCTAAAATGTGTCTAACATAACAAGCAACCATCAGATAACAAATCCATTACTTTAAGAGTAAAGATTTAAAGCACATATCACAAGAATCATGACACTCAAAAACTATGCAAGAAAAGTGCACAACTTACACATGTACCAGCACACATGAGCTAATAACATCACGTCTGTGCTTAAGATGCAGAATCCAAACAAGAGTCATTTAATACATCAAAAGTAACACAACACCAATTGAGTTTACTAGTGAAAACCATTTTCAACCCTAAAGGAAACAAATGGTGTTTTATATAGTAAAGAACAACACTTACAAAAGGTATTGCTGCAGATGAAGATTGCATATGAGGTATATAGTTTGGAGATGATACTGTAAGATGGCTTGAAGGGAGTGTCAATGATGATTGCACATGAGGTAAGTAGTTTGGGGATGATGACATTGTAAGATTTGTCATTTTCGGCCTCTTGTAGGAATTTACATTTGAACTAGGTAGATAGAGAGAGAGAGAGAGAGAGAGAGAGAGAGAGAGAGAGCATAGGTTGTAGATGAGTATATAAGGTTAAAATCAAGAGTGACAACTCTTTTGAACGATATAAGGCTAGGTTAGTTGTTAAGGATTATTCCTAAGAATATGTAATAGACTACAATGAAACGTTTGCACCAGTAGCTATGATGACCTCTGTTAGAACTCTTATAGTTGACTTATCTATATGATGGATGTCAAAAATGCCTGTTTAAATAGGGAATTAAAAGAAGTATATATGAATCCTCCACTAGGATATGAAATTTCAACTGAAAAGGTTCTTCATTTACGTAAAGCTTTGTATGGTTTGAAACAAGCTCCTAAGGCCTTATATGATTGATTTATCTCTGTTATGATTAAATTTGGTTTTAAGTCTTGTTATACTGACACTACTATGTTTGTATAACACTCTGACGCAAGTGTTGTTATTCTTATTGTCTACATTGATGATATGATCATTACTAGAGGAGATAAAATGGAGTTAATTATATAAAAAATATTTTGAAACAAAGTTTTGAAATGACAGATCTAGGGTTCCTTAGATATTTTTTAGGGATTGAGCTAGCATATTCTGCTCGTGGTTGTTTTCTAACTCAATCCAAGTTTACCACTGAGATTATTAACAAGTTTGGCATTACAGATGAAAAGAGGGTGGATACTCATGAAGTTATCAATGCAAAGATGAAAATCGATGATGGGTTGGAAGACCTCACTCCTTATCGGCAAATGATTGGGTCCCTTACATATTTAATGATCACCCGATCCACATTTATCATGTAGTGCATACAACAAACCAGTTTCAACATTCTTCTACAACTGCGCACATGAGTGTTGTTATGCACATTATTAGATATTTACAAAATTTTGTCTCTAAGAGAATTTTTTTGTCTTCCTCTTCTCTACTTGAATTAATTGCATATACAGATTCTGACTAGGGAGGAGACTCTAATGATAGATGCTCAACTACCGTTTTTTGTATGTTTATAGGTGATTCATTGGTGTCCTAAAAATGCAAGAAACAATAGAAGGTGTTTCTATCCTTAACGGAAGCTAAGTATTACGCAATGACCATCATGACATTTGAAATCGTGTGGTTGAGAAGATTAATGGGAGATATGGGGATGCATCTGCAATCACCTTGAAGGTTGTGTTGTGACAACAAAAACACCATCTACATAGCCGACAATTATACATTTCATGAACGCGACAAGCACATCGAGATGGATTGCTACTATGTGTTAAATTGTGTATATTAGGATTTGTACATATATATATATAATATAAATATGTATATATATTTTCTGTCATTTTTATAGGTTATACCCGTTAAGGGTATTTTGGTTTTTCAGTCCATGTAATAGATTGTGTCCACTAGGGGCACTTTAGTCCTTTGTATGTTATTTTTATTTTCTTTATTTTTGTCTTTTATATTCCTTGTAAGGGCTTAATAGTCATTGACCATTATAGCTGTTGGGAGCTCTCAAGAGCTATATTTATAGCTGTTGGGAGCTCTCAACTATATTTATAGCTGTTGGGAGCTCCCAACAACTATATTTATAGCCGTTGAGAGCATCCCAACAGCTATAAGTGGTCTCCTTTGTCTATATAAAGGGTGTCTCTCCCTTTATTATGTATGCTTGTTATCAAGAACATTTGAATATATAAAATCTTATATTTTTATGTTGTGTTCCAAGCCCATAAGAGGCTATTGTGCTTGTGATTTGTATTAACCCATAAGTGGTCTTTGCTTGTGCTCTCTTTGTATGATTGTAAGCCCATAAGAGGCACCTTATTGTGTATTTTCCGTTTCATTACACTATGTTCATGATGAATATCTTAAGAAGACTACTATCCTGCCCTATGTAGCATCGAAATTTCAGCTAGCTGACTATTTCACAAAAGAGCTTCCATCTCCCCAGTTTCTCTTCTTACTTGACAAACTTTCTGTGATCACACCGTAAGTTTGAGGGAGAATGTTAAGTTGTATATATATATATATCATTGTAATAGACAATACCCAATAGGGGTATCTCTGTCATCACTGTATAGGTTGTTCCCACTAGGGGCACTAGTGTATTTGTATATTTTTTGTTTCCTTTATTTTTTTCTGTTTTGTAAATTCTTGTTTTTGTAATGGGCGATATTGTCATTGCCCAAATATAGTTGTTGGGATGCTCCCAAAATCCATATCGTCTGTCCTTTGTGTATATATAGGAGTGCTTCCCCTTAAATGGGCATTGCTTTTTCAAGCACCCAATCTCTCAATAATATTCATTATTATTACTTGTGATTCAATCCCATAAGTGGCTTATGTGTATGAGTTTCGTATTGACCCATAAGTGGTCATTGTGTTCTTGTGTTCTTGTAAGCCCATAAGAGGCATCTATTTATATTTTTTGCTCTTTCATTACACTCTATTATATACAATACCTCAATGTGGATTTTCTAGTTTTGGGCTCTCTTTCCCGATCTGCATTTGAATAAGCAATGATTTTCAATGGAATTGATGACAGAGCCCACTATTAAAGAACCTTATATATAATACCATCCATTATGGTTGCTTTAAGTACCATAAAATCCTCTTTGCCGATTCCATGTGGGAAGTCCTTGGGGCATGCATTGATTGATAAGCTTAGTTCATAACAAAACAATATTAGGTTTGATAAAAGAAAAGTACTGCAAGGTATTGACCAGAGTTACTGGAAGCGTCATAAGGAATGGGGAAGTGCACTTCTCCGAAGCGCGTTTCGAAAGCACGAAACATCGCGCTTCCGAAACGTGCCACTTTCAAATTAGCGCACTTCGCTTCCCCCCTTTTTTTCATTTTTTTTGTATTTTTCTTTTTCTTTTTTTTTTCGCTTCCCCCTCGCTTCCGGTTCGCTTCCGAGACCATACCCGGTTCGCTTCTAAGTCGTCCCACTCTTCCCTCTTCCTAAAATTTTGAAAGTGCCTCGCTTTCAGCTTCCGTTTCTCGAATTGCTTCTCGCTCCCACTTCCTCGACTGACAACTTTGGTATTGACAAGACTTCTATAAAATTCTTTACAATCAATAAGATTTTATTATCTTGGAATCACTTCCTTAGTGCAGCAGGTGTCCTAGTGGGTTTACAGTAATTCATACTTGAAGAGATCTTGATTATACTTGTGTTGTGAGAGCACAAACAATCTTTCCTTCGATCTGCTTCCTCCCCAAGAAAATGTCTTAGTGGATCAAGTTTCTTTATGTGAAATTTCTCATGTAACAATTGTTTAACCTCTGATGTATGTGCATGGGGGTACCCTGTTATCACTATATCTTCCGCATATGGTAAGATAATTGTTATGCATTTATCCTTCTTGAATACATATAAAGAATAATCCACCATCCATGAAATCTATATTCGCAAACTACATTACAAACACTCTCGAATCACAAGCAAGCTTGTTTGGGTCCACATATGGTTTTTTCCAATTCACATACCGTCAATCTTATATCACCTTCACTATAACCAGCCAACTACTACATATTCTTTCAGACTTCCATGTAGGAGGAAAACATTCTTAATGTCTAATTGTTCCATATACTAGCTATATATTGTAGTTACTAATAATATAGTATTGGTTCTCATCTTTGTGACTGAGCTGAACGTCTGTTTGTAATTGACCCATACTCTTGCATGTAATGTTTTATGACTAACCGGGCTTTATACCTTTCAACAGTACCATTTGATTTGTATATGATTTTATAGACCTATTTGGATCCTATCATATTCTTGTCAAAGGATCTATCAACTTCTGATGTACCACACTGATGCAATGCAACCATTTCTTAGTTCATGGCTTTAATCTATTGAGGGTGATCTTTGGCATCATTGTAAAATCAGGGTCTCATATGTTCTAATGAATTATCTGGGATTCAACTAAGAATATTTCCTAAGTAAAAAAATGTTCAATATGACAAATTGTTCTAGTTGAACGTTGTACCAGTAAGGAGGAATCCTGTGATGCAATGATGGCTGCATTTTCATTATTATTTTCTGCTGTATTTTCTGGAATATCTGCTGCCATTTCTTCATGCATTGGTCTTGAATTAATTGCATGCTATCTTGTCGTGTGGTGAATTAATTTTGTGTCATGGTTTGGACAGTTATAAGACAACCTCTGATGATTCTGGGTGATTAGTTTTCTATTAAATGATCAATATACTAGTCCACCTCGAAATGTAAGGGATTGCTGATTGCCTGGTATCGAACTCATTTCTTCCAACATTTCTTAAAAAAAATGGCAGCATGCCATTTTCATTTAAACCTATCTAATATTTTGAACTATTAAAAACATCAACAATACGAGAATCATTTGAAATATGAAAGTTGTTAGCTGCTGCTATTCTTAGGTGTCTGTGTAAAAATATATAGTGGAGTATTATTCCTATATTTTATCAGATTTTAGAAAATATATATTAATTCTTTTAAAAACCATATCAAAGACTCATTTCAAAGTTGAAATCTTGCAAATATGCAACTCAAGTAGAAAGTGTACTTGATACTTCTACACCTTTGCATACAGGTACTGGTACCCAGTTCTGGCAACTATGGTTTAAGTGTATTTCTGATCATTACTTACTGATTTGCATACTCACTCAATGCTGCTTGCATTGAGTCAAATCAAAATAACTTAACAACCTTCAAATAAACGGACATGGAATATCAGATTTGGGAGGGTAAGAAAAGATTCCAACATACTTTTGGCTGCCCCTAGCTCAGTGCTTATGCTATAATGTTCTGTTACCAAGACTTTGTAGAAGTTTTGCTCTTGAAAATTTTGGTGAACGAACCTACTCAATACCTGTTTTGAGTGTGATTTGATGTGTTATTTTTATAAATTCTTTAGATACAGACAAGCCACTGGGTCTCCTGTGCTTATATTCTTTATCATTATGTAGTTGCAAAAAATAAGTGAAGAACAGAGGAACCAGATCCGTAAATTGGAGAAGGCACTTCGTTTGTCTGAGGTAGGTTTTCATGTATAACTTTTCTCATTGTTCATTCCATTTTTTTTGGCTCACTGTGTGCTTGCTCCTATTTTTCAGGAGAAGATGTTGCACGCCCAGCAACATGCTGAATCAAAGGCCAAAGAGCTGTCTGAGGTAGGCAGGCCGTAAACCAATTCTTGTCCTCATTATATGAAGTGCATATGGATGTGGGTCTTAGTAAGTCATAAAAAATGGATTAAAATTAAGATCCAAATTCTATCAGATACAGAGTTGCTAATTATGCAGATTATGTGCATAAAATACGAAATGTAGGTTCACCTCATTAATCTGGACATGGCTCGCACTCTGGGTTAGTGATCTCTTGGGTGTCTGGTCTATGTTTTGATTCATCGCCTTCCCTAGTTCGAAGTAGGGGATCTCGTTGTGATTCTATTTTATCAATGCAATTGGCTTCAGTCGAAGGTCATTAGAGTATGGAGTGTAATTGAATAACTTTCACTGAGTGGGAAATGCGTTCTATGAATTTGCTTTCATGGTTTCCTAATATATCACATCCTTAAGGAAACCTATAATGTTGGCTTGAGTAATATTTTCTGGGAAATTACAAATTAGAGCTGGTAGGTTCCTGAGATTTTGTTTCTAAGCTACAATAAATATCTTAATTTATACCGTGTCATAAGTTTCCTGCACTACATTTTTGTTATTTGCTGTTAATTAATCAAATTAGGATTTATGAACTTGTGAATAGGTCAAAAGTTCATGGTTGCCACACTGGCTTGCAGTACACTCTGCTCAATTTCAGGTGAGTTTGACAAGATCCTCATTGTCCTGAAGTGGTGACTGGCTATTTCAACAAAATGATGCTAACTTTGTGTGGCAGTCTTCTGCAGCAAAACATTGGAATGATTATGGAAAGCCTACCTGGGATATGGCTACTCAAAAGGTACTGCTTTTTTTGTTTGATCGTGCTATAGATGCAAATTCATTTGATAGCTGGTTGTCTTGCATTGATAATCTTCCAGTGGAACAGCTTCAGTTGTTACATTCTTGACTTTTTTCTTTAATCACCTGTAATATAGTCCATATGTTTATAAATGTTTTAGGCACTGGAAAACACTGCAAAGGTTCAAGAATGGGCTAAGCCTTACGTTGAAGAAATTAATTCAGTAAGTTCTACAAAACCTTCCATCTTTCAAGGCAATTTAACTTTACAGTTTTAATTATGGATTTTTCATTTGGTGAGCTTTTTAATGGGCCCAAACACTTTCCATCTCCTCTTGTTCACTTCATTATACACCCTGACACCTAAGAAAACCTGATAACATGCAAACACCATCCTTAAGATTCACATAGAGAATCATGCAATTTCATATTTTCCAAGTAGTAATGTCATTAGCTATGATTAAAACGCTTTGAGGCAGTTACTGCGTTTAAAGCCAGTGTTGGCCTTGTTGGTTTCTCCAGAGATTGTACCTCAAATGCTCTTTTGTTGTGTCTATTGTTATAGCGTCTGTAATGAAATATGTGAAAAATCAAAATGAGGGCCTCTAAGGGCTTACAAGATCATAAACACAAAGTAGTCGAACTAAGGGACAATGCAAGACCACAAAGGCACAATACAAGCACTAAGTGCACTCTAGACATTAAAGAACTAAAGAGAAGAACACAAAACATAAAAAATATTCATCTTATTGAGCATGAATGCTTAAGAGAAGCATTAAGAAATGTAAGGTGATAAAAGCCCCTATTTATACACATACAAGAGACCTCAACAGCTCTCTTGACTAGTCAACTCTATGTTGACTAGATCTATTTGGTATTTAACCAAATAGTCCTTATGAAAACAGAAAAGGACAAAAAGAAAAGAATAAAGTAAAAGTACTAATGTACCCATAATGAGCACAACCTATTACAAGGACTTAAATGACCAAAATACCCCTAATGGGTATTTACCTATTACATCATTATAAATTATATATATATATATATATATATATATAAATATTTGATTTTAATTGTGTAGCATGGATATTTCAAAATGGCCTCTGTCTGAGCAGAGGGTGTGTGGATGCTTCAATACACCTGCAAAAATGGTTTTGCCATTAACAATTTTTTGAAAACCATATTGGCACCCATGCAGTATTTTGACTGGACAAGGTTGATCTGAAACATCTCATAGAATTTTATTACTTGTTAGAGGCAAGATAATGTAGTGACCTTGATGTGAAGAATCCTTGCAAACAATCAAGTTTTCAAATAACTCGATAATTCAAACACTCAAGACACAAAATAAATGCACAGTGTTTATAAGCTTTACACCACAAAAGAAGTGCAATAAATGCACAATGTTTATAAGCTTTACAGTATAAAAGAAGTGCAATAAATGCACGGTGTTTATAAGCTTAAGGAGACAACTCCTTACTGTAATACATTCTTACAATGGGCTCACTTAGCCCTTATTTATAATCATACTTAAAGAGTCGTTGGGCTATTCCCAACGACTCTTATTAGAGACGTTGGGAATAAGCCCAACGTCTATCTTTTTTAAACAGTGTACAACAGTCAGTGGCTGATTGTTGTATTCTGTACTGTGTACAAAAATATTACATAAAAAAAACAAAAATAAGAAATAAAAAAATTACAAAAATAAGAAAAAATAAAAAGGAGGAATTACAATCATATTCAAAAACATGAATATGCGTAAAATATAAAAATAACTAAAATACCCTATAGCTAATACATTGTCTTATGAATTACAATTTAACACCCCCCCTCAAACTTAGGGCAAGATGACCGAAAGTTTGCCAAGGAGGAAATTGAACCGCGGAGCACACAAGGCTTTTGTGAAGAAATCTGCCAACTGATATTCTGAAGTTACATATGGAAGATCTATAACTCCTTTCAGATACGCTTCTCGAACATAGTGACAGTCCATCTCAATGTGTTTAGTCCGCTCATGAAAAGTATGATTTTTGGCAATATATATTACACTATTGTTATCACAGCATAGCTTGGTGGGCCCTTCTATTGAGATCCCCATGTCTTCTAATAGCTGATGAATCTATACAATTTTCATAGTAGTAGTCGTCATGACACGATATTCAGCTTCTGTTGAGGATAGAGACACCTTTTGCTGCTTCTTACATCTCCATGAAATCAGCGAGTCTCCTAAAAACACACAAAAACCAGTGGTGGAGTGGCAGTTATTTGGGTCACTTTTCCAGTCAGAGTTAGTATAAGCAATTAATTTTAATTCAGAAGAAGATGATAAGAATACTCCCTTGTTTAGTGTGCCATTTATGTATCTCACAATTCGCAAGATGACACTCATGTGAACTGATGTTGGTGCATGTTGGAACTGACCTGCAGTATGAACTGCATGAGAAATATCTGGTCTAGTAATACTTAGATACATCAAAGATCCCACAAGCTGTCTGTAGGGGGTGGGATCGGAGAGAGGAATACCATTATCAATCTTCATTTTGGCTCCTACTATAGCAAGAGTTTTACAAACCTTATCATCCGTAATACCTGACCTGTCAATAATCTTAGAGGCAAGCTTAGTTTGAGATAAAAAATACCCTCTATGAGATTTTGCTACTTTAATATCCAAAAAATAAGTTAGAAATCCCAAATCAGACATTTCAAACCTATCATTCAAAATTGATTTTATGCTTTTAACTCCTTTAGAATCACTTCCGGTTATAAGCATATCATCCACATATAAGAGCAGAATGACAATCCCTGCATTGGTTTTTCTAACAAATAAGGTAATGCCAGTAAAACAGGAAGAAAAAACATTTTCTAATATTACGGAGTTAAATCTATCATACAAAACTTTGAGGGTTTGTTTTAAACCATAAAGTGCTTTTCGAAGTCGAAACACTTTTCTTTTGGGAGTCCATTCTTGGTGGAGCATCCATATATACCTCTTCATTCAGATCACCATTAAGGAAGGCGTTTTTAACGTTCATTTGATAGATGTTCCATTTGTTGATTGAGGCAACAATATTGAGATATCAGACAATGACCATTCGGGCCAAATGAGCAAAAGTTTCTTCATAGTCAATTCTGTATTCTTGACTATATCCCTTTGCAACTAATCGAGTCTTATATCTGTCAAGAAATCCATCGCTTTTAGTTTTTACCTTAAATACCCATCTACACCCTATTACTTTCTTACCCTTAGGAAGATCTTAGAACTCCCAAGTCTTTGTCCTTTTGAGAGCTGAAAGCTCACATTCCATTGCTTTCAGCCATTCATCATTCTTTTTGGCTTCTTCGAAGTTTCTGGGTTCTATATAAGAATGAATGACGCTAAGGCAGACTCTATATTTAGGAGTAAACGAATCATATGAAATAAACCTAGAAAGCATCTTTCTACTTCTCTCAGTTCTTCGTAGGTTTTCATCATTTGTTGAATTAGACCCACTAGGTTCGCTGAATTTTTCAATTGCACTCCTTAAACTGTTTCTATCTCTATGGGTATATGTTATAGGATCTCTCAATGCTCTTTCATTTCTATTTTGAGAAATCGGTGGATGGGAAGAGCCATCTTCTTTATCATTGACGTCATTATGAATGAAATCGTCATCACTATCATCATCATGTGCTAACATTTCAAATAAAAAAGAGTAATCCATGTTTTCTTCAAAGGGTTCACTCTTTTCAAAACCATTAACTTTTTTCAGAAAACACACATTTATGGAGACATATAGCTTGTCATTCTTAATATCATAACAACGAAACCCTTTTTGAGTTTCAGAATATCCAAGAAAAGTGTAGACAATGGCTTTTGGTGAAAGCTTGTCGTTCTTGTCAGTAAGAACAAAATATTTGCAACCAAAAATTCTCAACCGACTATAGTCAGGTTCTTTGGTATACAATTTTTCAAAAGGCGAGATATTGTTCAAGTTTTTAGAAGGTAGCCGATTTATCAGATAGACAGATGCTAAAGCCGCTTCAGCCCAAAAACCTTTTGGGATGTTTTGAGAAACAAATAATGTTCGAGTTGTCTCTATTATATGTCTATGCTTTCTTTCGGCTAATCCATTTTGTTGAGGGGTTTTGAGACAAGATCTTTAGTGAAGAATACCATGACTTTCAAAATAATTTTTGAATTCACTTGAAAGGTATTCTCCACCAGTCAGTTCTAAAAATTTTTAGATTCTATCTTTGGCTCTGGTTCGGGAATCGAGCCTTGGACATAGCCCTAAAGCCCTTTTCCTTTAATATGAGACTCCATGTTTCCGGCCTAAACGTGATAGTTGAACCTATTGAGTTTGAAGCCAAGAGAAAAATGAGTCTTTTTCACCCATTAGAGATGAGAGATGATGAAAAAGAATACGTACCACAAAGGATTTTTAGACCTTTCTTGGTAGAAGAGTCTTCTAAAATATTGGATGAACAAGAGGATCCACTTCAATCATCAGAAAATCGAAGGCACGCTTTTTGAGACACCCAAAAAAGTGAGAATCCACACGATCTTTCTTTCTCCAACCTTGCTCTGATACCATGTGAAGAATCCTTGCAAACAATCAAGTTTTCAAATAACTTGATACTTCAAACACTTAAGACAAAATAAATGCACAGTGTTTATAAGCTTTACACCACAAATGGGCTCACATAGCCCTTATTTATAAGCATACTTAAAGAGTCGTTGGGCTATTCCCAACGGCTCTTATTAGAGACGTTGGGAATCAGCCCAACCTCTATCTTTTTTAAACAGACTGTACAGGAATTACAATCATATTAAAAAACATGAATATGCCCCTACAGCTAATACATTGTCTTATGAATTACAATTTAACACTTGATACCATCCACCGGTGTTTGTGGATTTTAACTCCCTAATGCATAATTATGTTGACAGATACATGGAAGCTTGCATGCACAACACATGCATACATACATCAATTCATTTGTGTGTGTGTGCAAGCATGCAGTTGTGAGGTTTGATAACAGGCCAGGTATGGGGTTGTGCAGGTGCATATGTGGGCTGTCATAATTAGATATAGGTTTGACTTGGACACGTGTCCATATATGGGGCTCTGTAGCACAGACTGTTTGAAATTCTTGTTGTAATATGGTTGAACTGATCAGTATACTGGTCAGGCTTGATGTATGATTATGTGAGAAATTTAACAAGGCCCTCTCTGTTGAGTAATGCTTTTTCATCAAAGCTATATGTTTCAAAAAAGTAGATCAACACCTTTCTTAGTTTTGGGCTCTTGCATACTCATTCCAACATGGTCCCAAGCCAAATTTGCACCTGGAGCTTATATCAAGAATTTTGCTTCTATTATCAGATTCTATGCATTTGTATCATGCGTTACAATCATTTAGTAGACATACTTGGATCTACTTAGGTTCAAATCCAAAGTTTTTTCGTGCTTTAGAGACTTTTATAATCTTGTTAAAAATCAATTTAAAACAAATATTAAGATCTACTCTGACTCAGGAGGAGAGTTTCTTTCTAATGAATTTCAATCTTATCTAAAAACCCATGATATTTTGCATAAAACATCTTGTCCTAGGACCCCTTAAAAAAATGAAAATTTTGAAATAAAATATCGTCATATTATTGAAACTGCTAGGACTTTACTTATTTCAAAGAAAGTTCCAAAGAAGTTTTGGGCTGAAGCCACTCTCACCATCGTTTATTTGATAAATAGAATGACTTCTCAATTCTTAGAAAACAAATCTCTAATTGAAAAACTCTTTAAGATTAATCTCAGTTTGAAAAGATTAAAGGTTTTTGGATGTAAATGTTTTGTGCTTCTTGAAAAGTACAACAAACTCTCTCCTAAAGCTATTAAATGTGTTTTTCTTGGATAAGTTGAGAATAAAAAATGCTATCGATGCTATAATTCAAAAAATGATAAACTTTATGTATCTAGAAATGTTACTTCTTGAAAAAGAAAAGAGATTTGATTTTGAAAATCCTAAGAATCCGATTTTGCCTTTTTGTTGAACTTATTGCCTAAGTTCAATAATGAAAATGATGATGATGAAGTTAGTGATAATGTTGAGCCAAATGATAAACCAATTGACGAAAGAAAACCAACTCATAACCTTATACAATACTCTAGACGTGATAACGAGGAGCATCCATGTGCTTTTGAAAAATATAGCCAACCACTAAATATAGATGAGAAACTAGTGTTAGATGATCTGAACGAGCACGAATACCTAGAGCTCCAAGTAGGTTTGTTTCATATGAATCTTTTCCCCCAAACTATAAGGCATGTCTTCTAGCGATTCACTCATATCATGAGCCATCCAACTATAGAGAGGTCAAAGACATAAAAGAATGGGTAGAGGCTATGAAAATAAAATTAGATGCATTATATGAGGCCTATACCTGGAAAGTCTAAGATCTTCCTAAGGGAAAGAAGACAATAGAATGTAGATGGGTATTTAAGATCAAAACAAAGAGTGATGGATCCTTAGAAAGATACAAAACGAGGTTGGTTGCAAAAAGGGTATTCTTAGGAATATGATATAGACTATGAGGAGACCTTTGCTCCAGTAGCTTGCATGACCACAGGTAAGACTCTAGTTGCAGTAGCATCCATTGGAAATTGACCTTTATATCAATTAGATGTTAAGAATGCTTTCTTAAATAAAAATTTAAATGAAGAAGTTTACATGGATCTTCTTCCTTGTCCGACTATTGAAAATGATATGGGTTTTCGTCTTCGGAAGGCTTTATACAAGCCCCTAAAGCATGGTATGATCGGTTTAGTGGAACTATGTTAGATTTTGGATTTAAATAATGTTATATTGATACTATTCTTTTTATAAGATTTACAGTTACTTCGCTTGTCATCTTGCTCCTATATGTTGATGATATGATTATCACTAAGAATGATCTGAAAGAAATTAAGAAAATTAAAATTATGCTTAAAAAATCTTTTGATATGCCTGACCTTGTTTTTTTGAGATACTTTTTAGGTATTAAAGTAGCATATTCGCCAAGAGGATACGTTTTGTCTCAAATAAAGTTTGCAGCTGATATCGTTGCACGTTCGGCAATCACAAACACAAAATATATTGACACTTCTAAAGTGATTAATGCCAAAATGAGAGCTGAAGACAGTTTTATGAGATGATCCAACTCATTATAGGTAACTTATTGGATCACTAATGAACTTGTGTATTGCTAAACCAGATATTGCGCATGCAATACGTACTGCAAGTCAGTTTCATCTTGTGCCTATGTCAGTTCACATGAGTGTTGTGTTGAGAATAGTCTGATGCATCAAGAAGACTATATCTAAAAGGCCATTCTTATCATCTTCCTCATCTTTAAATCTTATTGCTTATACTGATTCTGAGGAGGAGATCCTAATAATCGACACTCAACTACAGGTTCTTGTGCGTTTGTAGGTGGTTTTCTTATTTTCTAGAGATGTAAAAAGCAGCAGAAAGTGTCTTTATCTTCCACAGAAGCTGAATATAGGGCGATGGCTACAACAACAACCGAGGTCGTGTGGATGAGATCTTTACTTTTAAATATGACTGTTGATGTCTCAGAACCTTCAAAGTTATGCTGCGATAACAAAAGTATTATATATATAGCCAACAATCACACATTTCATGAACGAACGAAGCACATTGAGATGAATTGTCACTACGTTCGGGAAGAACACTTAAAGGGAACAATTACTTTACTATATGTTTAGTCCAAATTTCATATTGCGAACTTCTTCGCTAAAGCTCTTCCTCTACCACGTTTTCTTTTTCTTCTTAACAAACTTTCGGTGATCTCACCATAGGTTTGAGGGGAATGTTAAAATACAATATATATTTTGGTGAGCAGGGACTGTATAGTCTTTTTTACTTTTATTTTCTTTTCTTTTTTGTAATAGATTTAAAATGTAACTGTTGGGAAGTAGTCCAACAAGTGATGGATTGCCTCCCTTTTCCTTCCTTTTCTTCTATGATAGGCTCTATAAATAGAGCCCGTTGAATGTGAGTATGTATGCTTTTTATAAGCATATTTGTGGTAATAAAAAAATATTTATTTTATAATATGTTCTTGTGAAGATTGTGATTTTGTGTATCTCTTTTATATGATTGTAATCGATCCATTAAGAAACCCTCTTGTGTTTGTGCACTTGTGTTGGCTTTTGTTGCCATTGTAATTGTGCACATCTTGTTTCATTTCACGCTGTACTCAGGATCATCAGATATGTGAGACACTATGCACTATGGTATGTTCTTCTCATCATCATCAGACACAGTGTGAAGAGTCTTTTGTGATGTTGATTTTGAAGGCTCTACTCGAGATCGACTCTACCACTGACTTCTGTATTTTTTTGGAAGCTCCTTGCTCATGGAAAAGCAAGAAACAATAGAGGGTTTCTTTATCCATAAAAGAAGAATAAAAAGCTATGACTCAAATCATTGCTGAGATTATTTGGATACAATAGTTATTGAATGAGTTGAGAATCTCCAGTGTAGACAAGATTCAGTTATATTGTGACAATATGGGCACTATTCATATTGCAAATAATAGAGTTTCATGAGCGAAACAAACACATTGAAATAGATTGTCATTATACAAGGAGAGCTTACGAAGATGGAGTTATGCTTATGGAACATGTGAACTCAAAGAATCATGTTGTAGATGTGTTTACTAAGAGTCTTGCTCTTTCACATTTTAACTCTTTCATTTCCAAACTTGGAATGATCCCGTTACTTCATTCCAAGTTTGAAGGGGAGTGTTGAGACTTATGTAAAATATCGTTTTACTAGTCTTGTGCTACCCTCTATTTATGTATTCCCTTGTATATTATTTCATTATTAGGGGTAGTTTAGTCATGTATATTTTAGTTTTTTGTTCTTACCTTGTAACATAGTGAGAGTCGACCCCTATGTTACCGCGACACGACACTTAGGGTGTCGTACTTGTGTCAACACGATACTGGTACCTGGACATGGCATTTGTCGTGTCCTATATTATCCTATATTGTATTATATTATATATTTTATTTTCAATATATAATATATATTTTAGATATATAATATATATTTTCAGTATATATTTTAGATATAAAATATATATTTTTAGGATATATTTTAGATATAATATATATTTTACATATATATAGTATATATTTTACATATATATAATATATATTCTACATATATATAATATATATTTTACATATATATAATATATATTTTACATATATATAATATATATTTTTCAGTATATATTTAGCCGTGTCCCCGTAGCCACACCTTTTGGAATTGCCGTGTTGTACCTGTACCTGTACCTGTACCTGTACCCGTACCCGCACCCGCACCCACACCCAGGTGACATAGGTCGACCCTTTAAAAAAAAGAAAATGGGACTCTTGTTCTTTGATAAGAGAAGAATAGTCAACTTCCTTCCCTCTTTTCCTTTGTGCTTCATTTGAGAATATCTAAACCTAATGCAAGTTTAGAGTTTCCTCAGATCCAAGGCCTTGTATTCTAAGGACTGCTCATTTCAGCGATCGGATCATTACTATGATTACTAATAGGCACACCCTTCCTTTGAAAAGTGTGTGTATTGTAGATGCTTAAATACAATTTTTGTTTAAATGAAACACAAAGGGTTTTAGTCAAAGATGAGGAGATTAAGGAGAGATGGAAAGATTATTTTGATAAGCTATTTAATGGAAGTCATGCTCAGGATCTTGGAGACTTCTCCATTCCTTTCCATGAGATGAATCGTGACTTCATGCGCAAGATTCAAAAGAAAGAAATTACAAAAGCTTTGAAGAAAATGAAATTAAAAAGCACAGTTGACCCAGATGGTATACCTATCGAGGCTTGAAAATGCTTGGGAGAGAAAGGTTTAGAATGATTGACAAATTTTTTTAACAAGATTTGGCGGACAAATAAGATGCCCAATGAGTGGAGGAAGAGTACTTTGGTGCCTCTATATAAGAATAAGGGTGATATACAAGATTGCACAAACTATCGTGGTATAAAACTCATGAGTCATACTATGAAACTTTGGGAGAGGGTGATTGAGTCTAGGTTGAAGGAGGTTGTCATGATATCGGAGAATCAATTTGGTTTTATGCCTAGAAGATCAGCTATGGAAGCTATACATCTTCTTAGACAACTTATTGAGAGAAATAGAGAGAGGAACAAAGATTTGCATATGATTTTTATTGATTTGGATAAGACATACAATAGAGTACCTAGGGACGTTTTCTGGTGGATAATGGCGAAGAAAGGTGTTTTTATCAAGTACATTAGTATAGTTAAAGATATGTACGAAGGAGTAGTAACCAATGTCCGCACTTGTGAAGGGGTGACAACCAATTTTCCTATAACGGTTGGGTTACATCAAGGATTTGCTTTAAGCCCTTTCCTATTGCTATAGTGATGGATGAGCTTACGAGATCAATTAAAGAAAATGTGTCGTGGTGTATGTTGTTTGCTGATGATATTGTTTTGATTGATGAGTCTAGAGCTGGGGTTAATGCTAAGTTAGTATTATGGAGACAAACATTGGAAGCCAGAGGTTTTAAGTTGAGTAAGAGTAAGACATAATATATGGAATGTCGGTTTAGTAAGCAACGAAGTAGTGATGGGAGTGTAGTGGAGCTTGGTGAGCAAGAAATACCGGTGGATGATTGTTTTAAATATTTGGGATCTATCATTCAAAAGTATGGAGAAATTGATGGAGATGTAAATCATAGGATAAAGGTTGGGTGGATGAAATGGAAAAATACAACTGGAGTGTTGTACGATCGTAGAATGCCATTGCGGTTGAAGGGAAAGTTTTATAGGATGGCTATTAGGCCCGCTTTACTATATGGTACGGAATGTTGGGCTGCCAAGAGACATCATATTCAAAAAATGAGTGTAGCTGAGATGCGTATGCTTAGATGGATGTGTGAAAATACAATAAAAGATAAGATTCGGAACGAGGAGATACGTAAGAAGGTAGGCGTTGCACCCATTGAAAATAAGATGAGAGAGAATCGTTTACGGTGGTTTGGACATATTCGACGAAGGCCTAATGATGCTTCAGTTAGAAGGATGGAGAAATGAGAAAATATATTAGTTAAAAGAGGTCGGGGTAGGCCTAGGAAGACATGGATGGAGATGAGAGGAAAGGATATGAATGCTTTGAACCTCACCGAGGACATGACATTGGATAAAAATGATTGGAGGAGAAGGATTCATGTGGAAGACCCAGAATGATTTTCTTTTTTGGTTCATATCGCCGACCCCAATTGTTTTGGGATGAAGGCATGGTTGTTGTTGTCTGGATTTTCAGACTGGACTGAAAAAATGCCAAATTTTCAACTCAAATTTACCCTCAGTAAGTCTGGCTCAGTGGCATGACACTTTATCTACAAATGTTCCTGAGCTTTTATATATACTATTGCCCATATATCTGAAAACTTGACATGAATTTCTGTGATACCAATAAAAGGTTATGAAATTTTCATGGGATTTATAAAGTCTTGTCTTTTTCTTTTCCATAAAAATATCTATACTATCCTGTTTCAATGATGTTTGCTCATAAAATTTTAAAGGCAAACTGTAATCTTTCATTGGAAAAGCCTCGCCTTATTTATAGGATGATTGTAAGCATATTTCCTAATATATGGTGGGAAGAAGTTCAACTAGTATTTGATGCTCATACTAGTTTGTATCATTCTTACACAAAAATGCTAGTTTGTCTCATATACGCTTGGTTACTCTTATTCGGAAGACCATTAGCCATTTGGTCTTAGATAACCATTTGATTGTTTCACTGCCAGAAGATGGCCTAGGAGTTTGCTTGGTGAGGGGAAAAGGAAAAGAAGACTGGTGGAATGAAAAAGAAGCTTGTAGGCAAATGGTTCTTTGGATGCATAGATTAGGTCTTTTATTGAATTCTGCAACTTATTTGTTGTTTTCAATTGAGATGTGATCTTAACATCTTTCTTTAAGTTTTAGAAATGTTCAACAAGCAGCTGAAATGTAACTTTAATGTTCTTTTTATAACTGGGGAACCTTCCATCACCTGAAATGTAATTTTTTGTTTAACATTCTTTTTAGATCTGGGAGACCTTCCATCACCTGTTATTTTTTATTACGTAAAGAATGTTGTCAGTGTGATTCATGTGGATGTTAGCAAGTTCAAATTTTTTTTCTCCCATGACAAATTGAAAGTACTGTGGATGTCCTGGACCGAGCCTTCTGAATGGGGGCATGTGTAAAATGCATCGAGTGTAGGAACGTGTGGTATGCATTGGCTTGATCGGTGATGGGTTGGTGCGATAGGCAACAATATCGTCGTTGGTGCGACGGTGTGTGGCGGCACAAATGCAGAGTGTTGTTTGGTTAAGCATTGCCGACAGATCAGAGGATGTTGCCTTTGAGGATTTGGTTAAGGATCTCTCGACTTGGATGAGTTTCCCATGCGTAACGTTAGGACGCACGGGGGTGCGTGTGGGTTATGGCTAATTCTTCTAGGGATCACCTTAGGTGGTTCCAACCGAGTATGGTGACTCGGGGCTAGGCGAGTGAATGCCTAGGTGTCAATGGGCAATCTAGGTAGTGTTGTTTGCTATGACGTAACAACTATCAACTGGCCAAAATGCTAACCCGTCTTGGGATTAATCTTTCCCCATTCATTACAGACCTGTAAGGCCTTCTCGAGTGACACTAGCAAGAGGTCGTGCTGCAGGCTTAGTGGTGCGGCGTTGCCGTTTGGATTGGTTGGTTTGAGTGTCACCCCTTCCTGGAACTTGGACGATGACCCATTTGGTTATTCATCGAGCACAATGGTGATGCGTTAAGGAATGATGCACAGAGCCAGTGGCATAGACCAAGTAGAATATGCATGAGGAGATGTGCTTGATCAGCTTTCGCTTAGGCAACTGTGCACGGGGTGGTGTGTAGGGCTAATGAAATGATTCAGCATACAAAAATGAGTTTGTACGAGGCTTTTGGTAGTTAAGCTGGCCAAATTGGGCAGTCTGGTGCCGCACGGGCTCGCAAAAAATTCTATGCCTGTGATAAATTGACATTAGAGCAGAAAGATTCACGGAGATCTTGTTGTCGGATGACTGCGACACTGAAGAGGGCAATGATCGTTTGTAAGTTGGAAACCAACAAGAGATGGTTTGTCCCATTTATGTGAATTTGCGCAGCAAAAGCAAGTTGTCGGCAGGGTGGTATGGGTCATCTTGTCGATGATAAGCGGAAGTGTATGGTTGTTGTAATGAAATGGTGATCTTCCACGAATGCACTTGGATCACTCAAAAGGAAGTGTCTAAAAGACACTTTAAGCAAAGCGCACAAAAGGGTAAAAATATAAAAAGACACATAAATAACACACTTTTATTTATGTAAGAAAATGCTTAAAAAGCATTACAAGAAGTGGTTTTACAAGAGGGGGGCTGAACCCCTATTTATACAAGAGCAATGGGGAGAGCTCATAAGGAGCTCTCCATTCTACGGCTAGAAATCTAGCCATTGGACTAGTTCCAACGATTAGATTGCTTGGTCAAGTTCCAACTGGAACTTGACCAAAGCCCATTATCTAGTTCTAAGTGAACTAGATAATGTAAATAACATAAAAAAATAAAAAGAAATAAAAATAAAAATAGAAAAAAAATATATATATATATATAATATAATAATAATATATCATATTATTATTATTATATTATGTATATGTTACATTTTAACACTCCCCCTCAAACTTACGTTACAATGAGCGAAAGTTTGTCTAAAAGGAAGTGGAATCTGGGAGCTGCAAGACGTTTGATGAAGAAATCTGCTAATTGGTATTCTGATGTAACATATCGTAGATCAATGGTGCCATGCAAGTACTGCTCTCTAACATAGTGGCAATCTATCTCTATGTGTTTGGTGTGTTCATGAAAAGTCCGGTTGCTTGCGATGTAGATTGCACTTTTGTTGTCACAACACATGTTTGAGGCTTGTGTTGCTTCAGCTCCCATATCAGCTAGCAGTCGGTTGAGCCAAACAACTTCCATTGTGGTGGTTGCCATGGCTCTATATTCAACTTCAGTGGAGGAAAAAGAAACCTTCTGCTGCTTCTTGCACCTCCACGATATGAGAGATTCTCTTAAAAATACACAGAAACCAGTGGTTGAGTGCCTATTATTAGGATCACCTCCCCAGTCAGTATCAGTATAAGCAATTAAATCTAAAGATGACGATGCAGACAAGAAGAGTCCTCGTGAGAGGGAACTATTTAAATATCTTATAATATGTAAAATTGCTCCCATGTGAACAGAAGTGAGAGCATGCTGAAATTGGCTAGCTGTGTGTACAACATGTGCGATGTCTGGTTGAGTGATGGAAAGGTAGGAAAGTGCTCCAACAAGTTGTCTAAACGGAATAGGATCCTCAAGTCATTCTCCATCATCAATTTTTATTTTAACATTAACTACTTCTGGAGTATCTACTTTCTTATCATCTGTAATGCCAGACCTGCAAACAATATCAAAGGCAAATTTAGATTGAGATATCAAATACCCTTTAGGGAAATAAGCAACTTCTATTCCTAGAAAATATCGTAATAGTCCTAGGTCAGACATCTCAAAATGAGTTTTAAGAAGAGTTTTGATATTGGCAACTCCCTGTTTGTCACCTCCAATGATGATCATATCATCCACATAAAGAAGAAGAATGGTGATACCTACATTAGATTGCTTAATAAATAAGGCAGTGTCAGTCAAACAAGAATGAAAACCAATATCAGTCATAACATGACTAAATCTGTCATACGAGGCTTTTGGTGCCTGTTTGAGACCATAAAGAGCTTTCTTAAGACGAAGAATTTTACCCTTAGGAAGACTGATACCCAGTGGAGCTTCCATGTACACTTCTTCAATAAGATTCTCATTAAAAAAAAAACATTTTTGACGTCCATTTGAAATATAAGCCATTTTTTGATAGAAGCTAAAGCAATTAAAGTTTGAACTGTGGTCATTCGGGCCACGGGAGCAAAGGTTTCTTCGTAGTCAATGCCATACTCTTGAGCATAACCTTTGGCCACGAGTCGTGCCTTGTACCTTTCGAAGGTCCCATCACTTTTGGTTTTGACTTTATAGACCCATCTACAACCTATAAGTTTCTTTCCAAGAGGCAAGTCTTTGATGGACCAAGTGTTGCCTTCTCTAATGCATCTAACTCTATTTTCATAGCTTCAATCCATTCTTCATGATTTTTTGCTTCAAAGTATGAGGAATGTTCAACATAGGATTGATATAATGCAAGGGCTGCCCTATACGAGGGTGAAAAAGATTCACAAGAGACAAATTTTCCAGGAGGTCTAGGCGAGAAGGAGCTTCAGAAAAACTTTTTAACGCACATGGAGGTCGTTGCTCTCCAATTCTTCGTCTTGAATACTGTAAGCTAACATCCCTACTGGTTTGGTCTTCACTATTATTTTCATAGATAGTAGGACATTGATCATTGTCAGAGTTACATTCAACATCCTCTTCACTGGATTTTGAAGTTAAATCAATTAAAAAGGAATATTCAGTAATATCCTTGGATTTTTCACTTTCAAAAAAATTTTCTTTTTCAAGAAAGGTCACATTTCTTGACACATATAATTTACCATTTTGAAGACATATCATCTGTACCCTTTTTGATTTTCAGCATATCCTAAAAAAGCACATGGGATTGCACAAGGAGAGAATTTATCGTTCTTGTCTGTAAATACAAAACATTTGCAACCAAACACTTTTAGTCTGGAGTAATCTGGAGCTACAACATAAAGTTTTTCAATCGGGGATATGTTTTCTAAAGAAGATGACATTCTATTTATGAGATAAGTGGTAGTTAGAGTTGCTTCAGCCCAAAACCCTTTAGGCACTTGACTTGCGATTAGCAAAGTCCGGGTGGTCTCCATAATGTGACGATGTTACGTTCTGCTAGACCATTCTGTTGAGGGGTATTTGGGCAAGATCGTTGATGAATAATGTCATATGAATTATGATAGTTTTTGAATTCTCCAGACATAAATTCTCCCCCTGAATCTGTGCGAAAAATGGAGATATTGTTTTGAAATTTGTTTGTGACCATTTTATAAAATATTTGAAAGTGGGAAAAAACTTCAGATTTATGTTTAAGAAAATAAATCCAAGTATGTCTAGAAAAATCATCAACAAAGATGCCATAATATGCAAAACCGCCTTTAGAAATAACTGGTGTGGGTCCCCAATCATCCGAATGTATTAACTCAAGGGGTTTTGTAGAGACAAATGTTTTACTAGAAAACGGTAATCTTTTCATTTTACCAAGAATGCAGTCTTTACAAGCAAAATTTTCAGATTTACAAAATTTTCCCAAACTTGGAAAGAATTGGATTTTAGACATATGAGGATGGCA